>NW_027442154.1:0-189971 GCF_048569485.1 Anomaloglossus baeobatrachus | reverse complement strand
GGTGGAGGTAGGTGCAGGGTATTATATATCCAGTGTGCGGCTCTGCAGGTGGAGGTAGGTGCAGGGTATTATATATCTAGTGTGCGGCTCTGCAGGTGGAGGTAGGTGCAGGGTATTATATATCTAGTGTGCGGCTCTGCAGGTGGAGGTAGGTGCAGGGTATTATATATCTGGTGTGCGGCTCTGCAGGTGGAGGTAGGTGCAGGGTATTATATATCTGGTGTGCGGCTCTGCAGGAGGAGGTAGGTGCAGGGTATTATATATCTGGTGTGCGGCTCTGCAGGTGGAGGTAGGTGCAGGGTATTATATATCTGGTGTGCGGCTCTGCAGGTGGAGGTAGGTGCAGGGTATTATATATCTAGTGTGCGGCTCTGCAGGTGGAGGTAGGTGCAGGTTATTATATATCTAGTGTGCGGCTCTGCAGGTGGAGGTAGGTGCAGGGTATTATATATCTAGTGTGCGGCTCTGCAGGTGGAGGTAGGTGCAGGGTATTATATATCCAGTGTGCGGCTCTGCAGGAGGAGGTAGGTGCAGGGTATTATATATCCAGTGTGCGGCTCTGCAGGTGGAGGTAGGTGCAGGGTATTATATATCTAGTGTGCGGCTCTGCAGGTGGAGGTAGGTGCAGGGTATTATATATCTAGTGTGCGGCTCTGCAGGTGGAGGTAGGTGCAGGGTATTATATATCTAGTGTGCGGCTCTGCAGGTGGAGGTAGGTGCAGGGTATTATATATCTAGTGTGCGGCTCTGCAGGTGGAGGTAGGTGCAGGGTATTATATATCTAGTGTGCGGCTCTGCAGGTGGAGGTAGGTGCAGGGTATTATATATCTAGTGTGCGGCTCTGCAGGTGGAGGTAGGTGCAGGGTATTATATATCTAGTGTGCGGCTCTGCAGGTGGAGGTAGGGGCAGGGTATTATATATCTAGTGTGCGGCTCTGCAGGTGGAGGTAGGTGCAGGGTATTATATATCTAGTGTGCGGCTCTGCAGGTGGAGGTAGGTGCAGGTTATTATATATCTAGTGTGCGGCTCTGCAGGTGGAGGTAGGTGCAGGGTATTATATATCTAGTGTGCGGCTCTGCAGGTGGAGGTAGGTGCAGGTTATTATATATCTAGTGTGCGGCTCTGCAGGTGGAGGTAGGTGCAGGGTATTATATATCTAGTGTGCGGCTCTGCAGGTGGAGGTAGGTGCAGGGTATTATATATCTAGTGTGCGGCTCTGCAGGTGGAGGTAGGTGCAGGGTATTATATATCTAGTGTGCGGCTCTGCAGGTGGAGGTAGGTGCAGGGTATTATATATCTAGTGTGCGGCTCTGCAGGTGGAGGTAGGTGCAGGGTATTATATATCTAGTGTGCGGCTCTGCAGGTGGAGGTAGGTGCAGGGTATTATATATCTAGTGTGCGGCTCTGCAGGTGGAGGTAGGTGCAGGGTATTATATATCTAGTGTGCGGCTCTGCAGGTGGAGGTAGGTGCAGGGTATTATATATCTAGTGTGCGGCTCTGCAGGTGGAGGTAGGTGCAGGGTATTATATATCTAGTGTGCGGCTCTGCAGGTGGAGGTAGGTGCAGGGTATTATATATCTAGTGTGCGGCTCTGCAGGTGGAGGTAGGTGCAGGGTATTATATATCTAGTGTGCGGCTCTGCAGGTGGAGGTAGGTGCAGGGTATTATATATCTAGTGTGCGGCTCTGCAGGTGGAGGTAGGTGCAGGGTATTATATATCTAGTGTGCGGCTCTGCAGGTGGAGGTAGGTGCAGGGTATTATATATCTAGTGTGCGGCTCTGCAGGTGGAGGTAGGTGCAGGGTATTATATATCTAGTGTGCGGCTCTGCAGGTGGAGGTAGGTGCAGGGTATTATATATCTAGTGTGCGGCTCTGCAGGAGGAGGTAGGTGCAGGGTATTATATATCTAGTGTGCGGCTCTGCAGGTGGAGGTAGGTGCAGGGTATTATATATCTAGTGTGCGGCTCTGCAGGTGGAGGTAGGTGCGGGGTATTATATATCTAGTGTGCGGCTCTGCAGGTGGAGGTAGGTGCGGGGTATTATATATCTAGTGTGCGGCTCTGCAGGTGGAGGTAGGTGCAGGGGCTCTGTTATTTTGGGGTCATCATCATTATTATCATTAACCCCTTCATGACCAGTTTACTCCGGTTCTTGACCAGGCACATTTTCATATTAGAAAGGGGAGGAGCCAGCACTCATTGATCAAACATGTCAGATGCGAGATAAATCCCCTCCCCCGGTCCCCGTTTCAGCCAAAGTGCCCCCCATTCCCCCTCCCCATACTGATAATCTAAGATGGTGGCCGCACGCTGCATTCATCCTCCTCTGATTTCTATCATGTGACGTCAGATGTGACAGAAACGTCCTCCCCAGGTCCAGCTAAGTCATCATCTGTCACTCCCCGGTCCTCCCCCGGTCTCCCGATACCTGCTGCTGCTCCGGTCCCCGCGATCCCTCCTCATCCTCTCACCCGGCCCCCTGCACACAGTGACACTGAGCTTACTGCAGATCACACTGCTCTTGGCTGGACCCGTGGAGTGTGAGTGCAGTATTCTCAGGTCACTGCTCACATGGAGGGTCTGCTCTTCCAGAAAATGGGGGAAAGGGTTAAATGACCTTGGGTCACTGATCTGACACCACCATTATATAGTGATGTCTCTCATCAGATTCAGGTCACTCCAGCCCGGCCCAAATGGGTTCTGGGCATCAGAACTGGCAGCAAAGTGAGCAAATCGCCAATTCACCCAGATGTGAATAAGTAACTGGTGTTCTGTAAAGTTCTCTTCCGGCTGATGTAAATGGGTTTCTGGCATTAATTAGTAATCACAAAGGGAAAGCCGCTATTGTTCTCTGATTTCAGTCTATTCTCACAATATTATGGTTTTACCTATATAGATCAGTGGCCCAAGGTCATTTAACCCTTTCCATAACGCTCTTCGGTGCCACTTTGGTGCCCATTTTTGTGCCAATTTTATCATTGTTGTTGCTGCTTTTCAGTGTATTCACATCCGGGCTCCGCACTGCAGGGGATTAGATTGTTGTCATTTTTTAGCTTTGCTGCTAAAAATCGTTAAAAAAATAAATAAACAAATAAAGATTGCCATATAAGAAACCGACTTCAGCCTCGTCATAAAATCAAACAAATAAGACGAAGACAGGAACAGGAAAATGAAGCCGAGGAAATCACGAAAAAAAGACACAAAAATTACTTGAATATCTGACAAGGAAAACTATTTTCCCAGATCTTAAACCCCTTTATGACAGCCTTACGGATTAAAACGGCGGCAGAAAAGGATACTTATTCTGATCCGCCGGTTTAAAACGGCGGCAATAAAAAGTGTATACCTCCCCCCAGCGTCGGAAAATCTCCAGGGTTTCCGCTGCTGGGGGTAGCCGAGACCCTGCAGATTACGATTCGGGCTGTTTTTTTCCGCTCCCCGGTCACGTGATCACCGGTATACACTGGAGAATCGTGATCACATTGTAGAAAAAAGAAGGGTCGGTAAATAATGATTTATCTCCCCCTGATAAAACATGTCACATGGGAGATAAATGTCCTCCCTCGCTGCCCCAGTGTGGCAACGTGCTCCCCACCCTCGTCCCACCTTCATCTCATGATAACCTAACATGGCCAACACACGTGTTGCGCGCCGGCTGCACGCGTCCTCCTCCACTGATTCCTGCTTCATCTGTCATGTCCCCGATCCCCGGACATATAAGATGAGGCAGAAAAGTCATCCCCAGGTCCAGCCAGGTCATCCCCGGTCCCCTCGGTATCTCTCTTGCAGTGTCGATCCCCCGCCACTCCTCCTTCTCCTTGTCCTCAGAATAAATGTCAGCCGCATGCGCAGAGCAGCTCTCAGCCGGCTCTGCACGCAGTGATACTGAGTTTACTGCAGCTCACACTGCCGTGCTGTGGACTGTGGGAGTGTGAGTGCAGTATTCTCAGGTCACAGCAGCCACGCACCTCACATGGAGTGCATGCACTCCAAGAAAATGAAGGATACATTCACTGAGTGTGCCCTCCATATTCTGGAATGAGGTTATTGCAAGTCACTCTGTTGGACCAGGGCAGTGTGAGTGCAGTATTCTCAGGTCACTGCAGCCACACTACTCACATGGAGTGTGGCTGCTCTTCCAGAAAATAGTGGATACGTTTCCTGAGCATGCCCCCCATATTCTGGAGGGTCCAGAATCATTGTGGGACCTCCAAAATGGATTACGGCTGACCATATTTTTTTTTTTGTTTCAATAAATTGGTGAAAGAGGGAATGTATTGGGAAGTGTTTTTTCAAATATTTTTTTTGTCATCTTTATTTTGTTACTGACTGGGTTCATAATGTCGGTTATCTGACACTGTGACATCACTAACCGCTGAGCTTGATGCCACGTGACATTACACAGCTGGTATTTACCTGATTTGCCACCGCACCAGGGCAACAGAATGAGCCTGGGCAAAGCGCCAGGATTTGAATATCTAATGGATGCGCCACTTCTGGGGCGGCTGCGGCCTGCTAATTTTAGGCTGAGAATGGTCAAATAACCATGGTCCTTTCCACCCTGAGAATACCAGACCATAGCTGTCCGCTTTACCTTGATTGGTGATCCAATTTAGGGGGACCCTATATATTTTTTTTATTATTTATAAATAATTAAAAAAAAACTGCGGGGTGACTTCCAAATTGGATCACCAGCCAAGGTGAAGCTGATAGCTGGCGTCTGCATGCTGCAGCTGTCTGCTTTAGCCTAGCTGTTTTTTGTTATTATATATAAAATGGGGGGAGCCCCACGTTGTTTTATCAAATTATTTTTTGGTTAAATACAAGGTTAAACATTAGGGATGAGCGAATATATTCGCCACTATTAGGTATCCAGCGGATAATGGGGTATTCGAGGTATTCGGTATCCGACGGCTAATATGGTATTCGCTCTGTTACTTTCATTTTCATTTCTGGACTTTCTGGCGCCTTTTTCCAGCCAATGAACACATCTGATGTTGCTTGCCCTCACAGTAACGCCGCAGCCATCTTTGTTGTGGTGTTACTGTGATTGGCTTGGCCGCACAGCGTCATAGGGGCTATATAAGGCTGCGACCATTTTGTGAACACGCATTAATTCCTGAGCTGCTGGTGTAGCTAGACTGTACTGTGTGCGGGACAGCGTTTCTCCAGCCAACTAATACTAGTCCTTCTAAGGGCTGAAGATATTTAGCATTAGCAGCTAGCGGCTGTGTAAATCATAGAAACAGGTATAGGGACAGTGCAGTGCGTTCTATGAGATAGTGTTCATGCTGCATAATCCAAAATAGTCCTTGTAAGGGCTGAAGACCGTGTCCACTGTGTGCTAGCAGCTGTGTAAATCATAGAACACGGTATAGGGACAGTATTACTGCATTGCTTAGTTAGGTGACAGCCGATCCTGTTTTAAAAAAAAAAAAAATCCTCTTATTAGTGGTGCATACAGTCTGTTACTGCAGTGTGTGATTTAGGGAGAGCTTATTCACAGGCAGGGAGAGATTTAAAGCTGTCCTGACATCTGCTACTAATAATCAACAATCTCAGCACTGCTACATCCCTTGTGTCTGTTATACTAGCAATAGGTATTACAACTTGCAAAAAAAGGTCTCAAAATTGTAAAAACAATGGGTTCAGGGGTAGTGTAGTGCCTGTCACCCACCATCTCAATTCACGGTCTGAGTGTTACCAAATTTTTATTAATACTCCGTGTCAGTGGCACTACTTGTGCCTGAAGCAAAATACCATCCTATCAGCAAACTAGCCTAATTTTGGGGATCTTCACATCTTACAGAACTTAGATAGTGGCTTGCTGCCACTAACACACAGTCTCATTGTTACTAAATTTTAATTAATACTAGGTGTCAATGGCTTTACTTCTACCTGAAGCAAAATACTGTTATAGCACCAAGCTAGCATCCTGGTGGTGGTGTCTTCAGATCTTACAGAACCTACATAGTGTCCTGCTCTTACTAAAACACACAATAAATACAAGGCGGATCCCAGCACAGAGACGTCCACGAATTTCAGAAGTGTATATAAAACTTCACATTTATTAAAAAAATAAAAATAGGATAAAAATGAGCTCCTCCGATCAACGCGTTTCAGACGCGATCGTCCTTAGTCATGATCATCAAGGGAAACAACTTGAAAGCATTTAAATAGTACGTAGTCAAAGGAATTACGACTTTTGAATAAATTATGCAAAATACATGCAAAATAGCATGAATTATTCCAGAGAAAAACACCAAAAAAGTGAATCCGTTAATAAAAATGCAATAAATCCGTTCTTTTATTTAGTCCTGAGGGGAAAGATGTATTCATTTGAAAAATAAATAAAGCTTCCTGATAATGAAGTAACCAAGTTCTGTCTCCACCTCTTCTGTTGTTATAAACTTTTTTTAGAGCATGGACCTCAAGGTGATTGGTATCACCCTGATGTACCAATCTGACATGCTGGGAAACACTAGAGGGAGTACGGGTAGAAATATGTTTGGCATCATACAGATGTTCTGCGATTCTGGTGCGTAACGCACTACTTGTGCACCCAATATATTGGAGTTGATAAGTTCTGCAAGTTATAGCATAAACAACAAAATCGTCTCCACAATTAAGAATACAATCATTGGTATGAATTTTGTTTGTAGCAGCAGCAGTAATAGTTTTTTTTATTTGACATGAGAGGACACAATCCAGAAGCCTTGCTCCCACAACGGTAAGAACCCGTAGTGAAAAGCCAACTACGATATGAAGATTTTTTTAAAATATTTTTTGTGTAGTCTGTGGGAGAAATAGTAGCTCCCAAAGTAAAGCCTTTTTTTAGATACAAAGTTCACCCCAGGACTAAGTACTTTTCTAGTAGTTTCGTCCGAAAATAGAACTGGTAGATATTTTTTGACAATCCTTACAATCTGCTGATAATTAATGCTATAATTAGTAGAAAAAGTAACCTGAGAAAGGGCAGAAAAATTACTGTCAGAATTATTATGATAGGCAAGATATTTTTGTCTATCGTGTAAATCAACTTTCTTTTTGGCACGTTCCAGGGTGGCAACAGCAAAACCTCTATTTTTAAAACGTTTCTGAATAAGCGCACATTCTTTACTATAATCCGCTTGGTGTGAACACGTTCTTTTAGCACGAACAAATTCACCCACTGGTAAGTTGTCTTTAATATGCCTAGGATGGCAGCTTCCTGCGTGTAGCATGGAGTTACCCGGTACAGGTTTACGGAATAAAGAATAAATTACTTCACCTGTGGCAACACAACCAGTGAGCAAAAGATCAAGATAAGCTATACTGTTGGTGTTGAAATTATACGTGAATTTAATATTGATTATTAAGATAATTGATAAAAGAAGGAATCAATTCACAAGAACCATTCCATATAACCAATCCATCATCTATGAATCTAAAATAATAAGCAATTTGATTAGAAAATGGATTGGCCTTGTTATAAATATAACAATCCTCCCAATAATTCATGTAAATTATTGCCACTGAAGGGGAAAATTTAGCCCCCATACAACAGTCAAGCTTTTGGAGAAAAAATTGATTAGAAAATTTGAAAAAATTATTTTGCAGCAAAAACCATATAGCATCCAGAATGAAATTCTGGAGCTGGTCAGAATAATGTGTATATCTGTTCATATATCCAGACATAGACATCAATGCCAAAGAATGGGGAATTGAGGAGTATAATGAAGAGACATCACACGTGATCCAAACATAATTTGCAGACCATCGTACTGTATTCGTCACATTGAGGATATGTTTCGAATCCTGAATATAACTATGAGAACATTGTGTGAGTGGCTGTAATCTGTCATCCACCCATTCAACCAATCACTCCAGGAGTGAATTGACTCCTGAAACAATTGGTCTCAATGGGGGAGGAAAAATTTCCTTATGACATTTAGGTAAGGCATGAAATATAGGAGAGCAAGAATTTTTGGGACAAAGATAATCTCTTAATTTTTCTGAAAAGACCCCCAATAAACAACCTTCATTCAGTAAATTTTCAAGTCCTTATTGTATCAAAGGAGTAGGATCTTCTTGCAAACTTGAATAGCTTTGATCATCAGACAATATTTAAAAAATTTCTTGTTCATATAGAGAGGTGTCCATGATTACAACAGAAATGCCTTTGTCTGCATTTCTCACGGTAATTTGTGAATTAGATTGTAAAGTATGCAATGCTTTACGTTCTCTGCTTGATAGATTATAGATGGGAATAGTATTGTCCATTTGAATAGAAAGTTCTTTGAGATCTCTGACCATTAGGGACTGAAATTCATCCATATATTTAGTCCGGCTTTGAATAGGATAAAACACAGCATCGGGAATGCGTTTTTAAAAAGAAAAGTCAGATAACTCAGGATTTTTACGATTATGGTCTGCCAGTGACTCAAGATCATCAAGAAATAACTGTTCCTTAAACATAGAAAATTCAAAATTAGGAACAAATTTTTTTTCGCTGGAAGGAAGAAACCTCATATTCAGAATCATAGAAATTTTTTTTAAGGTGACATTTCAAATAAATCGATTTACATCCACAATGGTAGAAAATAAATTGAATTTTTGTGTGGGAGCAAAATTTAGACCTCTGGCAAGTAAGTTGAGTTCATCTTGGTTTACAATGGTGGCTGACAAATTCTCCTCTAAGAATTTCCCCTGTTTTGGTGAGCTGATATTCACTCTTACTAAAACACAGTCTGAGTGCCAAAAACCAATACTAAAAAAAAAAGTGTTGTCAAACCCTGTTTTCTTTAGGGCTGAAAGACATTCACAACATCTTTGTCGACTACTCCAAGTGGTACTTTGTCCAATAAAAGGTACCTTGCGTTTTTTAGACTTACAAATCAGCCATCGTGGGAAACTATTAACACATGTTTAACAACCTGGCATCAGTGTTGTTCCACTGCCTGTAGAAAAGGTCACATTACAGTATTCACCTTCAAATAATCAAACAAAAAAAAATGGGAAAAAGAGGTGATAAGGGCTGTGGACGAGATGGTAGTGACAGTGGTGATCGCCCAAGCAGTGTGATCGAGCCAAAGAAACAGGTTCCTGCTTTATCTACCTCTGCCTTCCTATCCCAATTTTCTTGTCCACGTGGGAAAGCACTCTTGCGCCCTGAACAGTGCGAAGAGGTAACGAGTTGGCTAGCAGAAAATGCCTCCAGTTACTTGTCGAGTAGCAAATCCCAAAGGTCCACACAGACAGACTTGAGTAGCCCAGAGGCTGGCCCATGGAATCCTCAGCCTGGTCCTCCTTCCTCACAACATCAGTATTCTAAGGAAACATGACACCAAAGCAGGTTACTCTGAGGAACTGTTTACGGGACCATTTGATCATTCTTGCCTCACCGCGAAACGCCACTGACACAGGTGAGGCCGTGGTGTGCAGTGATGCACAGATCTTTGAGCACCCAAGGCCACAAGAAAGCCATGTTGTTGGGCGTGACATGCTGGGCAATCAGGTGGAAGTGTTGGAGGATGATGAAACACAGTTGCCCTCAGGTCAGCCTGAAACCTCCATTCCCGAAGATGTTGACCTTTTGGAATTTGAAGACGACCTGGTCGATGATGAGGTGACTGATCCAACATGGACAGGTGGCATGGATTGCGAGAGCAGCAGTGCAGAGGAACATGTGCCCATATTCCGCAAAAAGGCTGTAAGACAAAGGGTTTCGACCACTGCCAGAAGTCAATCAACTGTGCACATGACACCAGCACCTGTGGCATCTCAGAGTCCAAGAGTCCGTGCACCACCTGTGCCATCTCAGAGTCCAAGGGTCCGTGCTGCGATTATGTGGGAGTTTTTTTTTTTTTTTTTTTACAAGAATCCTTTGGACCAAACGGTGGCGGTTTGTCAAATCTGTCAGACCAAGCTTAGCAGAGGCAGAAATACTTCCAACTTGGGCACTTCCAGCATGAGAAACCATATGTGTGCCAACCACACCATTAGGTGGTTGACAGCTCAAGGTGAAAAACACAATTTCCAGACTCAAAGCTCTGCCACTTCGCCTGGGCTGCCTGCTTCCCAAACTGGTGTGCAAGAAGGTAGCACTGATGCCTCTTTCTCCAAATCTGATGTTGGCCAAACTCAATTATCAACGACCACATCCGCTTCGGTGTCCCAGCGTTCCGTTCAGTTGTCCATACCACAGACCTTCGAAAAGAAGCGAAAATACCCCGTTACGCACCCAAGGGCAGAAACCACAACTGCACACATGGCACGATTGATAGCCCTGGAGATGTTGCCGTATCGGCTTGTGGGAACAGAGGCGTTCTGCAACCTTTTGGCGGTGTTAGAACATTGGTACTCTGTGCCTAGCTGCCACTATTTTTCTCGTGTTGTCCCCGCGCTCCACAATCACGTGTCCGTAAACATCAAATGGGCTCTCACCAACGCCATAACAGGAAAGGTCCACTTAACCACAGATACGTGGACAAGCGAAAGATGACAGGGACGCTACATCTCACTGACGGCACACTGGGTGAACCTGGTGGCAGCTGGTATAGAGTCTGAGCCGGCAACATCCCATATAGTTCTCACACCCAGAATAGCGGGGCCCATTTCAATCCTCCTACACAGCAACAACTCCCTCTTCCTACTCTTCATCTGGCTCCTGTGCATCCTCCTCAACATCCGCTCATGTCCAACCGTCGACATCATTCCCCAGCTGGGATCTCTGCAGCACTGCTTCGGCTAAGCGGCAACATGCTCTACTGAAGCTCATCTGTATCGGTGACAAATTGCACACGGCACCTGAGCTTTTGAAAGCAATAAATATGCAGACAGATGAGTGGCTTGAGCCGATGGACCTCCGTCCAGGGATGGTAGTGTGCGATAATGGTCGTAACCTGGTGACGGCTTTAAAGCTTGGAAAGCTTGTACACGTTCCTTGTATGGCCCACGTTGTAAATTTAGTAGTTCAGCACTTTCTTAAGAAATAACCTGGGATGCCAGACCTACTTACCAAAGTACAACGTATTAGCGCCCATTTCCGCAAGTCATCTTCCTCTTTTGCTGGCCTGGCAGTGCTGAAGCAGCGCTTACACTTGCCTCGTCACAGACTAATAGGTTGAATTCCATCTCGTAGGGAAGTCACCTATCATATGTTGGCCAGGATCCATGAGCAGCAGAGGGCAGTATCCCAATTCCATCTGGAACATGCCCATCAGACGCAGCTGCCAGACATACGTACTGCCGAGTGGGTGTGGATTGCAGACATTTGTCAGGTTTTGGAGAATTTTGATTACTGTACCAATGTTGTGAGCAGTGAGGATGCTGTTATCAGCATTACCATTCCACTGATTTGTTTATTGAAACGCTCCCTGGATGGTCTGACTGACCAAAGTGTTCATGCACCCGATTTGTCTGTTGATCCAGATTTCACAATGGTTGCTAGTAATCCGTACAACCTCGGCCAACAAGCTAAGGCCACCTTTGCTCAGCACCATGATGAGGATGATGAAGAACAGGAATGCTTTGAAGTTTGTAACCAAGTGTGAGGTAGCCCGGTCGGCTGCGCAGCAGAAGACACGGGATCCAGGCATTTAAGGTTCACAGCACACGGTTTTAATGTCCAAACAAAAGTCCACAACAAAAATACATGTGCCTCTCCAGCAGAGAGCTCAGGGAGTTCTGTTCACTCCCCCACACCCGGCACACCTGCCCTTGTTCCTGATTCTATTTAACCCTTCCTTCAGCCTGTAGGGAAACAGCATTAACCCTAGAGTGGATTTACTTTCTATCATGGAGTGAGCACAACCGGGGCGAGACATACCGGCCGTCATAGATAACCCCGGTCACAGTCTCACACAAGGGATTGACAACCCAAGCTTCAGGGCTGTCCAGCATGGATGGCCTGAGTAGGAGCAGGAGGAGGACAGAGAGACTGAGGAGGAGAGGAGGTTTAGGGAAACAGAATGTATTCTTAGCAGTGACACACAAAGGTTTCCAGTTCAGAGTCTAGGACACATGGCACAGTTCATGTCACTCTGCCTTTCTCATGACTGTCGGCTAGTCCACATTTTGGCAGACAACAAATAGTGGTTATGTACCTTCCTTGACCCATGCTACAAAGACAAATTCACTTCGCTACTTGTCGAGGCAAATAAGGATTGTACTACGGAAACTTCAAGAGGGCTGTAGTGGAGCAGTTGATGAAACGATTACCCTCAGATCATGCTGGCGTCAGAGGTAGCGTGTCATCTCACGCAACAGGATTACAAGAGAGGGCTACGCATAGTAGGAGCAACACAGGTGGGGGACTAATGTGCCAAAACTGGTCCATTTTCCACAAACCGTCAACTTCGAATCAGATAACGGTTGGGGGAACTATAACAAGGAGGGAACAGTTAAGTAAGATGGTGAGGGACTATGTAGGTGACCATATCATCGTGCTTTCAGAGTCTACAGTTCCCTTTAACTATTGGGTTTCCAAGCGCAACACTTGGCCAGACCTCGCCTTATGCGCTTTGGAAGTGCTAGCTTGCCCTGCTGCGAGTGTGTTGTCTGAGCATGTTTTCAGCTCAGCGGGGTCAATAATAACAGTCGCACACGACTATCCACGGAAAGTGCAGACAGTTTGACGATGATCAAAATGAACCATAGATGGATTGCCCCAGAGTATCTCAGGCCGCCTGTTAACAAGACCCAATATTAAGTGTAGCAAGAAAATTGGCATTTCTTAAGTTCAAAATAAGTTCCATTGTTTCTCATTCAAGACTATTTTGTCTTCTATCATCTAATGACACCGCATGACTAATCTAACTTGTTATGCTGCTGCAATGTAATTGTTTGGCCCAATCACCCAGGGTAATATTTTTCAAGCCTTTGTACATTATGCACTGGCACAACCACTGTTGAGGCTACACTGTATAGAACAATTGGTCAGGCAGTGTCTATTTGTGTTCTTTATTGATGCTGTGCTCCACGGTGTGTTACACATGGCCACCTGCAAAATCAGAATTTTTTTTTAGCTCCTGTTGCTTATCCTACCAATTTTTTTTTAAAAAAAAGCTGTTGGGAACTGTTGGGAGTACCTTGTGATGCTGTGCTACATGGTGTCTGAACCATTCCCCCCTGGGGAAACTGAATTTATTAAACTCCTTGGCATGTTATGCCCTGTTGCTTATCCTACCAATTTTGTTTTTTTAAAAAAAGCTGTTGGGAGTACCAACTGATGCAGTGCTCCATCCGTGAAATAACTGCCACTTCCACGTTCCTGCATGCTTCACAAACTGCGGTCTAGGAAGCAGGCGATGATGCCTCCTGCTCCCAAACTGCTCTTGGTCAGATGCAATCATCATCAACGATATCAGCTTCGATGTTCCAGCGTTCCGTTCAGTTGTCCATACCACAGACCTTCGAAAAGAATCGAAAATACCCTGTTACGCGCACCCAAGGGCAGAAACCATAACTGCACACATTGCACGATTGATAACCCTTGAGATGTTGTCGTATCGGCTTGTAGGAACAGAGGCTTTCCGTGACCTTTTGGCGGTGTTAGAAACTGAATTTATTAAACTCCTTGGCATGTTGAAAATCCATTTTTTTTTTAAATAAACTGTTGGGAGTACCTACTGATGCAGTGCTCCATGGTGTCTGAACCATTATCCCCTGGGGAAACTGAATTTATTAAACTCCTTGGCATGTTATGCCCTGTTGCAAATCCTACCAATTTTTTAAAAATAAGCTTTTGGGAGTACCTACTGATGCCGTGCTCCATGGTGTCTGAACCATTATCCCCTGGGGAAACTGAATTTTTTTAAATCCTCGATGTTAGCTAGTGGAATAAAGCCTAAGTTCCAGAGGGAAACAACTGCCACTTCCACGGTGCTGCATGCTTCACAAACTGTGGTCTAGGAAGCAGACGATGATGCCTCCTACTCCCAACTTGCTTTGGTCTGATGCAATCATCATCAATGACATCCACTTTGATATCCCAGCGTGACGTTCATTTGTCCATAAAACATACATTTCTGAATCATTTGAATAGAGGGCCATGGAGCCGGTGGTGCTGGTGGAGGAGGAGGAGGGCACATCCCAACGGGCACATTGTAGCTGACCTTTTTAAGTGCTGTCAAATATGTCCCAGAAAAGGAGGTCTATGTAGTTGTTCCCTATACTCTATGGGCTAGTATTAACCCTTCATGGGGAGTCTTTTTAATTAATTGTTTATTTTAATGATTCCACCCTGATGGGGAATCCAATTTGATTGTTGAAAAAAATCCTTTTTTATGTATATAAGGTTGGTTATCCTGTATATTCACTGCTACCTGAGGAAGGGGGAGGATGTGTACTCGAAACGCGTTGTGCCATAATAATCTTATTCAATAAATCCTTCGTTATAATCCACTATCTCCATTCTAAGCAGTGCGACCGTTACCATGATTTTTTCCACTAATCCCATTATCTGTATCTCCCTCTGGGAGTTCACAGGGCTGCTGCAGCTAGAATAGAAATTTGTTGATTCAATTGATGCTATACCAAGGGATTGGTTCATCACCGTTAACGTGATCACGGGACCATCCGACCCGGAGGAGGAGCTGTTGCTTGACGCCAGTCTGACGGCTGTGTGCTGCACGTGTTGTCTGGACACCGATCGTGTGAGCGGCCGCTGCAACAAGGACTCCTGCGGGTTTAACAGGACAGGATCCCCACTGGTGAGAAACGGTGAACCTGTAATTCCCCTTCAGCACCATTAACAGCGTTGTACCTGTCGTACAACAATATCAGGTGAATGTGTAATATACACCCCTATCAACTGTGAAATTAAGGGGTTCCACACAGGAACGCCCTCTTTTTCTCTCTTCATTCCAAAAAAAGAGGTGTGAGACAGACACCAATATAATGTATAAGTTACAGCTCTTTCTAATTGAAAAAGGAAAAATGTAAAAAACAAAACGTGTGAATATATGCTAAAGTGGTTTTTTTTTGGAGGTCGGGGCTTGATTTGACATTTTATTACAGTGATTAGGCACTAGAAACTGTTTCTTAGGAATTTCCCCCTCTTTTACTTTGGTTTGAGAGCTGTTCTGGCGACTACGTAAACGCTGCGTGCTGCTCTGACCACGTTATTCAAAGACACCAGAAATGCAGTGAGGCACCATCCATTTCAGCCTTTTCCTCAGTCACCACAGGTCACCAACATGTCCGACGTAAAATTATTCTGGTTTCCTATAGACTTACATTGGGGGTCGAATATTCGCGAATACTCGAATAGCGGCGAGGTATTCGCCAGATATCCGTCGAAGCGAATAATCGGGTATTCGATCATCCCTATTAAACATCCTTTAGTGAAACATGAAAGTCACTAAAGGTTGGCAGTTTATAATATGCAGGGGGTGGGACATTATATGTGTGTTTTACCGCTGTCTATCCATCCATCCATACTAGCTTATTAGGCTATGTGTCCAGGATCAACGTTTTGGACACAGAGTGTTTTGGCTCTATCCAGAACGATGTGCTGCGCAGTCCTAGCGCAGTGGAAGGATTTTTAGAAATCTCCTGCCCACTGTGCTTCTTATCTCTGTAGCATAAACTGACTTGTGGCACGGCTTCCCAAACCGCAGCATGCCAATTGTTTGCTGCGGAGATAAGAGTGTTGTCCACGGGGAGAATATATGAAAGATCCGCAGCGGCCCAAACCCTAATCGTGGACATGGCCAGCTACGTTTTCCCGCAGACAACACTCACATCTCTGCAGGAGGGCTGGCACTATGTCCTAGACGCGGTGTCGCCGGATCGTGGGCACAGAGCCTAAAAGTGAGAAATTTGCTGCTTCAGCAACATTTTTCCGAACTACCTATAGATTCAAAATGCTCACTATACCTCCAAATAAAATCCTCGAGGGGTCTAGTTTCCAAAATGGGGTCACGTGTGGTGGGTTTCTGCTGTATAGGTACCGTAGGGGCCCTGCAAATGCGATATGGTGCCTGCAATTTATTTCAACGTTTCCAAAATTCAAATATTGCTCCTTCCATTTGTCCAAACAGAGGTTTTTGACCACATGTGGGGTATCCCTCTGCTCATAAGAAATTGGATGACAAACTGTGGTGTGCACTTTTGAAAAAGTGAGAAATTTGGTGCTGAAGCAACATTTTTGTAATAGAAATGAAATTTTTCAATATGACGACCTAATATTATCAAACTCTGTGAACTACCTATGGGTTCAAAATGTTCACTATATCGCTAGATAAAATCCTTGAGGGGTGTAGCTTCCAGAATAGGGTCACTTGTGGGGGGTTTCTGCTGTTTAGGTAACTTAGGGGCCCTACAAATGCTACATGGTGCCTGCAATCTATTTCAGTCAAATTTATGTTTGCTCCTTCTGTTCCGGCTCCTCCCATTTGTCCAAACAGCGGTTTCTGACCATATGTGGGGTATCAGCACTCTCAGAAGAATACATTTTGGGGTCCATTTTGTTGTGTTATTTCTGGGCTTACTTACTTACTTGCTGAGGAAAATCACAGCACCGTCCATAATCTAAAGCCTGCGCACACGTCACCAGCGGTCACACTGGGCACAGTGCTCATTCACGAGAGATAGGCACTGGGCATGCGCGGGGAGCTCTGGATCACTGGGCGGCGTCCACAGCTATGGAAATGAGCGATGGGGGAGGGCCTAAAGCGGCAGGAGGCAGAATAACGGACACCAGGCAGCCCGCCCCCGTGTCCCATTTACAGTTTTTCCTTTCAAAAAGGTACTACTTTATAAAGTATTTCTTTTGGTCTAAAAGGGGGCACAATAATAACAGGAACATTGCTGGAATGCAGCCCACGAGCTGCAGAGGGGGAATCTTGTATGTTTAGTGCTAATTTTCTGCTGACAGGTTCCCTTTAAACTTTATTTGAAGTCATTAATTGTTCAGTTCACGTCTCCACCCACATGCAGCCATAAACAGATCACTTCCACAGGAGAGTTGGTGGGTTTTTTTCTATTTTTTTTTTCTTTTGGGGGGGGTGCACACTACTTCCGATCATGCTGTTGTTACCCCCAGTGCGAGCCGATAAACACTGCAAGCGGCTCACACCGGGCTGAGCCCGAGCGTACCCGAGCACAGCGATGCTCGCGAGAATGGTTTACATACGTAAAGCATCCGATCTCCGCACCTTCTTGGAAAAGTCTGAGTTCGTACTGAACACTGAACTTCAGGTTCACTCATCTCTAGTGGTGAATAAAAATCACTTTTGTAGAAAAAATCAGTTTGTCGCCATTTTCTGACACCGGTAACATTATTCTTTTTGCGTCGATGGAGTTGAGTGAGGACTTGTTTTTTGCTTGATGAGCCGACATATTCATTATTACTATTCTAGGTGCAATATGGATAATTCATCACTTTTCATTGTATTTATATTGCTATAAAAACAATGTGCTACTTTCATCATTACATAGCACATTTCATGTAGAGTTTTTTTTCCCTATTCCTAAGTGATATCTTACCTCCATTATTATCTGCAGTATTTTACATATCGACTCATCTCTTTCCCATTCAGGTCCTTATAATATCAGATCCTCTCAGTGGAGATCTTCTATTGTAGAGAATTCTCCTGATTGCCCCGTGAAGGATGGATGTGGACAGGGACAAGATGGTGGAGAGGATATTACCCCTCACCCTAGAGATCATCTTCCGGCTTACTGGAGAGGTGAGAGATTCTGATGACGTCACATTACATCATTCTTATCTATGGGAATAACAGATGGACAGAACTGGAGAGGTGAGGACTCTGGAAATGTCTGGAGTGAGATTTATTACTGTGTCTCTCCATAACCAGGATTACACAGTAGTGAAGAAGACCTCTAGTGAGCGCTGTCAGGCCCCTGTGTCTGAGGGATGGGTAAGACCCCTGAGCCTGTTAACAGGGCCTCCACCTCACCTCCCGATACATGAGGACATCAATGACCAGAAGATCTTAGAACTCACCTACAAGATGATTGAGCTGCTGACTGGAGAGGTGACACTGCTGGGAATGCTGGGACATTATACAGTAACGCTATGAAGGGATCAGGGGTGACGGTATCATTGTATGTGTCAGGTTCCTATAAGGTGTCAGGACGTCACCGTCTATTTCTCCATGGAGGAGTGGGAGTATTTAGAAGGACACAAAGATCTGTACAAGGACGTCATGATGGAGGATCCCCAGCCCCTCACATCACCAGGTAATAGACAGGACTAAATACACACGGCCTATAATTATCTGTATGTAAGGAATGAATTCAGTCCCTGTATGTGTTTCCTCCAGTTCTATCCAGTAAGAGGATAACACCAGAGAGATGTCCCCGTCCTCTTCTCCCACAGGACTGTAAACAAGAAGATCCCGATGTTCCTCAGGATGTGTTTCCTCCAGTTCTAACCAGTAAGAGATATCTACTCATGTACTTTTTGCACTTATTTTGTATTTACATTTTTAGACTTTCTGCTGTTTTTTTAGCTGTGTTTTCTTAGCTTCTGCTTCTTCTGCTGTATGTTTCTAGTGCCTTCTCTATGTTGTTATGAAGGCAACTCAAAGACCTGCAGAGGGTTCATGAATACCCTATTTCCCTGAAAATAAGACCTACCCCGAAAATAAGACCTAGCATGAATTTACGGGATTTGTGGAGGATACTTGAAAAATAAGCCCTACTCCAAAAATAATCCCTAGTTACAGTCTTGGCCAGCTTTGGGAGCAATTTTTCAGGAACTCCACTGTATTAGGAACCCCATTAGTGTTATTCTGAGACCTCTGAAGACTTCAAACTCATGTGACATGATGTAACGAAAGGTCTCCTAATTGCAGGAGTCCAAAGCAGTGAAAAGAGGACAGGCTGGCATGCAGGACTGGCATTAGGAGAAAGGGAGAACAAACTGGGCAATTTCACAGGGCTCCCATTCTCCTAGCGGCCCCAGTGTTTATATGCCGATTATAGGACTGCTTAAAAACCTTTTCGACATCACGTCATGTGAGCAAAGGTCTTAATTGCAGGAGTCTAAAGGTGAAGAGGAGACAGGCTGGTGTGTGTGTGTGTGTGTGTGTGTGTATGTGTGTGTACATGCCAATTTTAAACAGCTTTGCCAAAATGACCAAAGCTCGGCCAGAAAAAGCTTGTGATTCCGCCACTTCTCTAATTCGTAACAAACTACGACATTCCCTATGCCAAAAATCTCACTCCAGGCTCTGACGTAATTTTTCAGTGTACATCGTCCAAATCGTTGTCCCGGACAACCCCATTAAATATCTGGACATCTGTCTGTAACTATTTTATTTTGGAAAAAAAAATCTCTTTGACAATTTCTATGTTGTGGATCAATGTTGAAAGGAGATTTTTGCAGATTTTGCCAACTGTCATGGCAGCGTCAGGATCTATGGAAATGATAGATTCTTGTACGTTGCATGTTAACTTCTCTGATGTCTGTGAGCAGTGCAGGGAGACGCAGGCATCGAACCATAGACTTGAGCAGGCTAACGAGTTATTCTCTGCGGGGCTGGTTGTTAATGTCTTTGATCCCATGCTGTAGAGGAGAAGGTATCATTTGCTCCCCTCCTGTATATGCTGGCTGGATTATTTCATTAATGCCAGCTATAGCTTACTGGTCTGGTCAGGTGTTGTGATCCAGACTTACGGGTGGTTGTTGTGTATTATTACTGTGAGCTGTTGTGGTTTTAACCCTCGTTGTCTTTTTGTTGCTGCCTTCCTGCTCTTGCTTTTCTTTTTAGTCTTTCACTGTTTATTTCTGTGAGTTTTCAATGTGTTTCATCTGTCTTAATCTGTTTTTCCCGTCTGTCTTATTCTGTTTCCATCATATTCCTGCCCCTTCCTTCCCCGGGGGATTACAGATTAGATCTCATCAGCAGAATAGTAAGGCACGAGACTCCAGCATCTCCATCTTCAGGGGTAATCCAGAGGTTAGGAATAGCTTAAGGTCACCTAGCGTGAGGGACAGTATAGGAGCACTTTGTCCCTCATTATCTTGCAGTCATTGTGACAACAGTACAGATTATTTACTGTAGTACATTCCAGAGAACTGGTGCTAGGAATAGGAGATCCGAATTAACGAAGATGTAACAGATGTCAAAATTGGCCAACAGATTAAAAATACATTTTTTACTAATTTAATTTCTGATGTTATAATTTAAAAAAATAAATTAACTTTCAAGATAATATAATTGAAAAATAATAACATTGTGTTTATTTTTAGCAGATGACTATATTGGGAGTTCAGATAGAAATCTAATATCTTCAGAATTTATAACAGATGATGAGATTATCACACATGATACAGATGAAGAGCATGCTGTTGTCCCAGATACACCTCTAGTTCTTCCTCGGAAAGCTCTATCATCTGATCTTTTCAAACAAGTCAAAAATTCCGATTTATCACAGAATTGTAAGCAAAATAAAAGTTACAGAAGGGATATGGAACATGAAACGGCTCCTACAAGGGAGAAACCATTTTCATGTTCAAAATGTGAGAAATGTTTTACCAGGAAATCAAATTTTGCTGAACATCAAAAAGTTCACACACACGAAAAGCCGTTTTCTTGCCCCCAATGTGAAAAATGTTTTGCTCGAAAATCAAATCTTGTTGACCATGAAAAATATCACACAGGGGAGAAGCCATTTTCATGTCAAGAATGTGGTAAATGTTTTATTCAGAGATCACATCTTGTTAAACATCAGAAAAATCACACAGGGGAGAAAACATTTTCATGTTCAGAGTGTGGGAAATGTTTTATTCAGAAATCAGATCTTGTTGACCATCAAAGAATTCACACAGGGGAGAAGCCATTTTCATGTTCAGAATGTGGGAAATGTTTTATTCAGAGATCACATCTTGTTACACATCAGAAAAATCACACAGGGGAGAAGCCATTTTTATGTTCAGAGTGTGGGAAATGTTTTTTTCGGAAATCAAATCTTGTTGAGCATCAAAGAATTCACACAGGGG
Organism: Anomaloglossus baeobatrachus; assembly: GCF_048569485.1. NCBI lineage: Eukaryota > Metazoa > Chordata > Amphibia > Anura > Aromobatidae > Anomaloglossus > Anomaloglossus baeobatrachus. The sequence goes on along the minus strand of NW_027442154.1, from coordinate 169,013 downwards.
AGAAGCCATTTTCATGTTCAGAATGTGGGAAATGTTTTATTCAGAAATCACATCTTGTTTCGCATCAGAAAAATCACACAGGACAGAAGCCATTTTCATGTTCAGAGTGTGGGAAATGTTTTAACTGGAAATCAGAATTTATTGTGCATCAAAGATCTCACACAGGGGAGAAGCCATTTTCATGTTCAGAATGTGGGAAATGTTTTATTCATAAATCGGCTCTTGTTAGGCATGAAAGATCTCATAGAGGGGAGAAGCCATTTTCATGCCTGGAATGTGGCAAATGTTTTACTAGGAAATCAACTCTTGTTGATCATGGGAAAACTTCACACAGGGGATAAACCATTTTTCTGTTCTGAATGTGGAAAATGTTATTCTCAGAAATGAGATCTTGTTAAACATCTGAAGAAGCCACACAGGGAAGGAACTTTTTCATGTTGTGAATATTTGAAATGTTTAACTGGTAAATCAAGTCTTGCCGACCATCAGAAAACCAACAGAGCGGAGAAGCCATTATGATGTAGTATAATTCAAAGGGTTTTATCCAAAAATAGGCTACAATTTCTCAAGTAAGAATTGGTGAGGGAAAGGAGCATTTTCTTTCTCTTTAAACTTATCGTATTTTTCGGACGATAAGACACACCTAGGTTTTGAAGGAAGAAAATAGGGAAAAAGATTGAAGCAAGAAATATGGCCATGATGCACTGTTATTGGGGGATCTGCTGCTGACATGGTTACAGGGGTAATATCCCCGAATCTCTAGCGGAATGTGTTTGATGACTTTTTCTTTCAATAGTGCTTATCATAAATCTGAGGCTGTCTTTTTATTTACTAAAGCAGTGGAGAGCCATAGATTAGTGAATTTTCTAAATACAATCCAGTACCAAAAGTTTTGGAGGTGTCCCTAAAGTTTCCTGAAAGGAACGTCCAGATTGTGAGATCCCACAACCCTCAGCAATCACTCTGACAGTGGAAGAGTGAGCTCTACGACCCCAGCTCTGCGGCATCCTTCTTAAGCAGTTCAGTAAAACCTTAAAAAAGTATGTGACAGCGCTGGATTAGTTGAGAGAGGAATGTCTCGTGCTTAGAGCAGCTGCAAATATTTGTGAGATTTCGCTCTACATACTGAGATCCCACAAAATGTAAATTCAGGCTTGACTTTGCTAGTAAGTTTGGTATTTTGAGAGCCTTTAGAAATATTTGTGAATGTTTTAATACTGAATTATATTTAGATAATTCACTAATATCAGGTTGCCCACTGCTTTATTTACTAAAAAGCGCAGTCCGAGATTGGAGATAGGAACTATTAAGTATATCACATTGAATATAGTTGCATTTCAAAACTTGTTTTGTTAATAAATGCTTGTAAAATGTATATTCTTCATGCATGTCTTTCTCTATTGTTTAGATGTGATGATTTTGCCTCAGAACCTCTGGAGTTAAGGCAGAGCTGTAGACATTTTACACAAAAATAGTGAGGGGATGTCACAGAGGTGTCATGGTTGGCAGACAATCCGGTGGCTACGAGTGTTAGCAAATCCCACAGATTGGCAGCACGTGCTGTTATCAGACAGTTTTCTGTTTCTGCAGCTGTGGGCTTTCAGACCCTGGGAAACTATCAGTTTTTCCTCTGAGTTGCCAGCCTCTGACTTCCTTTATAAAGCTCACCCTTGGGTGCTTTGTGTGTGTGGTTTATAGTTGTACCTGGCTGTGGTCTGCAGTGGTTGTCTCCTCTTGTTGTTCCACAGACTGCTGTGAAAATTGATCCTAACATAAGTGTTTGACATTTGCTATCTACTTGGGCTCAGGTGGTAGCATTTGTGTTTCCGCTGTATTGTTTCCTTTTTTCTCCCTTAGCGTTAGTGGCGTTGATGAAGAGCTCATATCTACCATCCTTACTTTGGTCCCAGATCAGGGTTTGCCTAGGGTGAGGTATTACTACTCTGCGATAGGTGCAGAACCTGTATAGGGTTAGTGAGGTCAGTGACTGTGAGCTGCACGTTATTGTCAGGGGTCGCCACTTACCCCTTTTCCTAGTGATAGGGCATTATTTTCCGCTTCCCTTTGTATTGTACTATATGGCCAGTATAGATTAATACCCGGCCAGGACAGGGGAAGAATTGAATCACACTATGCATCCTAGATATGTGAAACTTGTTAAGACACTCTGGTCTTAATTCATCAAAGCTTTTATGCCCAAAAAATTATTTGGATCAATTCAGAGTTGTGCCAAATTTTGTTGGCTTTTGGCATTTTCACTCCAAAATTGGCAGAGTTTGGGTAGGACAGGTGCATGATAGCACAGCGCCTTTGATTCATGACAAGCTGTGGTGTTTCCTATGCCAGAAATCTCACTCCAGTCCCTGTGTGGAGTAATATTTCTAGCATGACACAAGGAGGCACATGCCACTCCAAATGCTCCAGATTCATGAAGAGGCATGCACCACTTCATGAATCAGGAGTGGCCCCTGCGAAAATTAGGCCATTTATGTTATAAAAATGATCCCTTTACAAAGGATAAATTTTGTTATGAAAAAAATCCAAAACAATTTTATGTCTGATATCCAAGTGGTTATTTTTCTAATGGGGCTACCCACAAATCGAGATGAGCGCACCCGTTGAAGTATGGGTTCAGCTTTTTGAGCCAGACTTTAGATAAAGTTCAGTTCAGGACCCAGACTTGATTTGAACCCCAATGGAAGTCACTGATTGGGCAGTTTTGGTCTCCACCCACATGTAACCTTGCATAAGCAGAGCTTTTCTGCGGAAGGGAGGGCGGAGTTTTTTTTCTTGTACACAATATATCCTATAACGATGTTTTTTACCCCCCCGTGAAAGCCATTCAAACACTGTACTTTACTGAGCACCGGGCATACCCAAACACACCGATGATGCTAGGTCGAGTGGTTAGGATACAAAAAGCACCCAAACTCCGAACGCAAACTAATTTTTTTTTATAAAGTCTGTATTCAGTACGAACTTTACTGTTCGGGTTCGCTCATCTCCGCCCACAAACCTTTATTACAGTGTAGAAGAGACCAGAACTAAAAAGGGTCTAGCCCTTGATGAAGAGCAAGTAACATTTATAGATACCTATGTTGGGTTTGGTAAATTTATTGGGAATTTGTCACTAAATGTTTACCACTTAATTAAAAATCAGAATAATATAAAAGGACTCTGACTCCAATGATGTGTCATTTACTGGGCTGCTTGCTACAGTTTTGATAAAATCACTGTAGTACCACTAGGGGATTATCACTAAAGAACTAGTAACTTATCTCCATAAGCTCTGTATAATCCTGCCCTCACCCCTGATTGGCAGCTTTCTGTCTATGCTCATGTACACAGCTGCCAGTGATGTGGGTGAGGTTATACACAGAGCAGCATTTCGAGATTTCGAGAACTGATAGATCTTCAGCAGATAAAACTAATTTTTATCAAACACTTCAACAAGCAGCCAAGTAAGTGACACATCGCTGGAAATGGAGTCGATTGTGGTATCTAAAATACTCTCAATTTGTCCCACAAATACAATGGATAATTTCTCCTTATTCATGGACCTTCACACAATCATATGTATATAAACCCTTAAATTTCACAATGAATAAGGATAATCCCCCCCAAACACAAAAACATGTGATATAGGATGTCACGAACAGCGCTCTGCTGCCCCCAATCGTCAGGATAATTACGCAATTGACCAACAATTAATGGACGAGGCCATGTCTGTTTCCAATACTAGGCCTATTGAAAAGCTCACAGTGAAGGTATAGTATATATAGATTGTTTCTATCTCTGGAATATATCTATACCTCGGTGCAGTCACTGCCAACAATAATGAAAGGAACTACTACTAGCTGCCACCAACAATCACTCGACTGGACACATGTTACAGGTAGGTTTGTTCCTCTTAATCTATAAACCACATCCCAAACGCATATGCTATTACATTTTATATATTTAATCTGAAAAGTAGGCAGTGTTTATAAAAATATACCAAATATATTACAAAGGAGAAAAAAACAATACAGCATATACAATTACGTAAAGTAAAAGGGAATATCGAAAGAAAGTTACTGAACCTGTGTCACAGAAATGGCTTCAGATTTATGGAGGGAAGGACTCCAATGGAACATGGAACAATCCTACATGGGCAATGTTCCTTCATTGAACAAGGATCATAATTGGCATTAGCTTTCTATTAACACAGTTACACCCGCATACTTCCCCTCTGGTAACTCATAACAGGTCTGGACTTCAGATAACTATGGGATGTGTCTAAAGGGGGCTTTACACGCTCCGATATCGTTAATGTTTTATCATCAGGGTCACATCGTTAGTGACGCACATCCGGCGTCATTAACGATATCGCAGTGTGTGACACTTTTGTGCGACCTAAAACGATCGCAAAAGCGGCCAAAATTGTTTGCCGCGGAGAGGTCGTCCTAAAACAAAAAATCGTTTACCTCTCATTAGCGATGTTGTTCCTTGTTCCTGCGGCAGCACACATCGCTGTGTGTGACACCACAGGAGCGAGGAACATCTTACCTGCCTCCACCGGCTATGCAGAAGGAAGGAAGGAGGTGGGCGGGTTGTTTACATCCCGCTATCTCTGCCCCTCCGCTTCTATTGGACGCCTGCCGTGTGACGCCGCACGACCCGCCCCCTTAGGGCAGGTAAGTCCGTGTGACAGGGGTGCGCGATTTTGTGTGCGTCGGACAGCGATATGCCCGTGTCGCACAAACGATGGGGGTGGGGAAGCACGCTAGTGATATCGGCACTGATATCGTAGCGTGTAAAGCCCCCTTACGTCTTAGAAAATTACGAGATTTCCAACTTTTACGATATCTTTGCCCCTGGGGATCCCAGGTTGGAGATATTACTGTCATCTTTCATATCATGATTTTATCTGTTCATAGATAGATGAAAATATCTATGCAATGTCTCCTATCTGGCCGATATCCATTGGGTGGGACCTAAACCGTCACTCAATGATGCGGAATGATGTTTTGCGTTCTTCACTTTAACACAAATTTGAAAAAAATGACTTTCCTATGTTATATTGATGCAGTTCATAAAACCTCAATTCATATTTTCTATAAGGAGAAACAAAGGATTTGAATTGCACTGCTAGTTTTCTGTTCAACTGCTGCTCTTATCTCTACCGGTCATAAATCTGTCCTTTTCTGCATTCTTAAGGCCCTGTCACACACAGAGATAAATCTGCGGCAGATCTGTGGTTGCAGTGAAATTGTGGACAATCAGTGCCATGTTTGTGGCTGTGTACAAATGGAACAATATGTCCATGATTTCACTGCAACCACAGATCTGCCAAAGATTTATCTCTGTGTGTGACGGGGCCTTTATGCATTTAAGCTGAGATTGGCCTCACATCTGCTAGAGGATTCTCTTTAGTTACTTGTTTCCAAAAGAGGGGGTCAGCTTCATAGAAGTCTTGTTGAGTCTTGCGTGCAATAAGATCAGAAATATTACACTCCCATCTACCCAAAATAACCTAAATAAAAAAAGAAAAAGTTGCCCTGAAATCATTATGCAATGATTCAGATATACTAACTTTATCAGCCGACAAAGGGGGAAGGAATAGTCATCCAAAACAGTAATGACTGTTATGGTCGCCGAAGGGCGGCGGACGTCCGGGAGTGGACCCACTGGGCCATACACCGGATTTCCCTAGAGTAGCTAACCTGTACGGAGCCCCTATACAGGCAGGGAGTGTCAGGCGCAGCCCCAGGAGGCCTAAATGCATGACTGGCAGGACCAATGGAGGTTGGCTCTTACGGACTGGATAAGTTTCTCAATGTCTGGTGCTGATGTGTATGGATGTGGCAGCACGAAGGTAGTGTAGCTCAGACTTGACAACACAGAGGTGGTAGCTCAGATGTAGCATGGATATGGTAGTTCAGACGTGGTAGGCACAGAGGTGGTAGCTCAGATGTGGCAGCACGGAGCTGGCAGTTCAGATGTGGCAGCATGGAGATGGCAGTAGTAAGCAGGCTCTAGGATGAGACACCGGTTAGAAACAGAACTGGAACTGGCACACAGCAAGCTGAGCTAGACATCGTAGCATAATGGGACCTGAGAACTAGCGACACACTAATAGGCAATGTTGCTCAGGTGCCTCCTCGAAAGGGAGAGTAATGGGTGACCTCAGGAATTACTTTTGGGTAATGAGACGCCGCTCCTTTAATAAAGGGGGCATGGTCACGAGTGCTCCCTATGGGCACTCACAGAAGGGCTGCTGGCCTCGGGGCAAGAAAGAGGCGCTTGACGCTGCTGGGTAAGTGAGGACAACAGGGACCCCGCCAGGGCCTGGAAGCGGGGTTATGTGGGTGCTGCGCTAGGACCAGGACCGGGCGCTACAGTGACTATATAAAGGAAGCTCAGAATATTCTCTCCAACCGTATACACTAAGGAATTACAACTATGGATCCTTTTTCTACATTTACAGTAGGTACGGAAAGTATTCAGATCCCTTTAAAAGTTTCACTCTTTGTTTCATTGTAGCCATTTGGTAAATTCAAAATCGTTCATTTTTCCCCCCCGTAATGTACACTCTGCACCCCATTCCCCATCTTGATAGAAAAAATGAAGACATTTTTCAAAATATTTTAATTAAGAAAAACTGAAATGAAATATCACATGGTAATAAGTATTCAGACCCTTTTCTCAGACACTCATACATGATGTCCAATTCCTTGTGATCCTCCTTGAGATAATTCTACTCCTTCATTTGAGTCCAACTGTGTTTAATTAAACTGATAGGACTTGATTTGGAAAGGCGCACACCTGTCTATATAAGACCTCACAGGTCACAGAGCATGTCAGACCAAATGAGAATCATGAGGTTAAAAGGAAGTGCCCAAGGAGCTCAGAGACGTAATTATGGCAAGTCACAGATCTGGCCAAGGTTACAAAGGAATTTCTGCAGTACTCAAGGTTCCTAGAAGCACAGTGGCCTCCATAATCCTTAAATGAAAAGTTTGGGATCACCAGAACTCTTCCTAGACCTGGCTGTTCAGCCAAACTGAGCAATCGTGGGAGAAGAGCCTTGGTGAGAGATTTAAGAAGAACCTCAAGATCACTGTAGCTGAGCTCCAGATATGCAGTAGGGAGATGGGAGAAAGTTGCACAAAGTCAATTATCACTGCAGCCCTCCACCAGTCGGACCTTTATGGCACAGTAGTCCGACAGAAGACAGTGCAAGACATATGAAAGCCTGCATAGAGTTTGCAAAAAAAAAAAACACATGAAGGACTCCCAGACTAAGATTCTCTGGTCTGATGAGATGAAGATAGAACTTTTTGGTGATATTTCTAAGGGGTATGTGTGGAGAAAACAGGCACTGCTCATCACCTGCCCAATACAATCCCAACAGTGACACAAGGTGATGGCAGCATCATGCTATGGGGGCAGGGACAGGACTACTGGTTGCAATTGAAGGACAGATGAATGCGGCCAAGTACAGAGATATTCTGGTTCTGGAAGAAAACCTTTTCCAGAGTGCTCTGGACCTCAGACTTGGCCGAAGGTTCACCTTCCAACAAGACAATGACCCTAAGCACACAGCTAAAATAAGAAAGGATTGGCTTCAGAACAACTCTGTGACCATTCTTGACTGGCTGTCATGTTCCCACCGGAGTCTGCTCCTCCGACTTCTGCTCCGATCGCCAGGCGACGCCGTGTTCCCACCATGGATAGTGCTGGTAATGGGAGAGGAGTCGGTGCCCGTGGCTCTACTGAGCACAGGCTCCGCTCATCCACTAGGCTGGGTTTCCCTGGAACCTGCAGTACCACTGGCTGACTGTAGGTGGCATGTGTCTTCCAGCTGAAGTTGCCATCATTCACCTGCAGCCAATGGGAAGACACCATACCCTTCTTATTCCCCCTCCTCTCATGTGACCACTGCCAGAGATAGTTTGTATTCCTGGTTCCTGTGCTGTTTGTATTTTGATTCCTGTGTGCTGACCTTGCTTGTGTTCTGACTACCCTTCTGCCTGTCGTTTATATGCCTCGCTGCCCGATCCGGATTTGACCTCTGCTTCGTTTGCTGATTACGTCCTTGCCTGCCGATTTTGTCCCTGTTCTGGAATTCCTGGTTTGACCCTGCCTGACGACTACTCTCTCGGACTGCAGCCCTCCGCAGGTAGTGCTCACCTTGGGCCCTGTGTAATACCAAATTCCTGTATAGGGGTTAAAGGGTTTCAGGGTTCTAGGGGTCCTTCTTGGTGAGTGGCTTCCCTCTAGCCTGTCCATTACAGCCCGTCTGAGTCTGTGGATCCAGGCAGGCGTTACACTGGCACTGACCTAAACCCAATTGAGCATCTCTGGAGAGACCTGAAAATGGCTGTCCACCAACATTCGCCATCCAACCTGACGGAACTGGACAGGATCTGCAAGGAGAATGGCAGTGGATCCCCAAATCCAGGATCCCAAGAAGAGTCATGGCTGTACTATCTCAAAAGGAGGGTGCTTCTAATCAATACTGTGCAATGGGGCTGAATACTTATCACTATGTGATATTTCATTTAAAAATAAAAAAAATTACATTTCTGTTTTTTTTGTCAAGATGGGGGATGGGGAGCAGAGTGTACATTAATGAGAAAAAAAAATCAGCTTTCTTGAATTTACCAAATGGCTGCAATGAAACGAAGAGTGAAAAATTTAAAGGGGTCTGAAAACTTTCTGTACCCACTGTAAAACTAGACATGCTCTCCTCATAATAAAAGCTTCTGAGAAAAGAATCTTAAAGAGAACCAAACAGCAGGATTTTCCTATATGAAGTAAAGGCAGTGCCATACTGGCACTAGGATGCTGTATTATTACACCTGTTGTAGAAATACGTAATTACTTACCGGTAATGTGTTTTTTCCGAACCCATGAGGGCACCACAATATAAGGGTGCCATCATAGGGTGAGGGGAAAAGATGGGTGCTGAAATATCTGTAATCAAAGTTGGAGAAATGCACTGGACTTTTAGTGACTTGTGCTTTGAGAGTGGGCCTTTGTGGCTCCATCCTGCTCTGTTTACCCGCCCTGTCTGCTGTCCTGAAGGGGGAGTGCGGGGAAGAAAGGCCAGTGGGTGTCAAAAGAGTGATTGCCAAAACCAAAACATTAAAGCATTATGTCACACCAGAGATGCTTAACATGCAGCATAACACAAGGGTAACAATGGAAATGATAAAAAAGGAAGGCCCTAATGATAGGGAGACGTAACAGGTGACATCTCCTGCAACTCACTTGAGTCTGTGCCCTACGCTCTCTAATGTCCCTGTATGGGTCCTTCTCCCTGTTATCACGTGTCTAGGCCCTCACTCACCCTGAACACACCCTTGGTAGTGAGAAGGCCGGCGAGAGCAGGAGCCTCACCACTGCAATAATACAGCACAAGGTAAAGGAGACAGAGACAGAGAAAATAGACACAAGAAGGAAAAACACTTCAAGGTCTTCCAATGCAGCTCTGCAATATAATGCAGAGATTTGATGTATCTTGTGCCTGCTGGTCCTGAGGAAGGGAGCTGAGCCTCCTGAAACGCGTAGACCTATGCCAAAATAAAAAGTACATTAATTCAAGATTACATCTGGGATCCTTGGCGCGGTTATTTAAAGCCCCGTTCTACTACCTCTCTCTGTTATCAGCCGCTTGGGGTACTGCTGCCTTGATCCACACACATGCTGTTATAGGAGTTGTGCCTGTCACAACCCTGATTAGTGAGTAGGATTACTCTTTTTTCACCCCCTGTCTGTCAGGGTAAGACCCTATGCGCTTTCATTTCCACAGGTTCTTTGTTTGTCAATGCAGCTAAACACCACAGCTGCAATTGTCACAACTCCTCAGCTTCTTCCAGAGACAGGCTCCTTCCAAAGAGGTCAATATAGAATGAGAATCTATAACCAGCGTCAGATGGTAAAATATGTGACTTTTCATAATGAAGGGGAGTGGTCACAAAAGAGATGCACCTGAGATTAAGGCTACAAAGGACAGCCAGATAGGAAAGAATTCTTAACCCCTACAGCACTAAAAGAAAGTAGATTCCCTCAAATCAAGTTGTAGATCTGTGAACAATAAAGCGGGCTTTACACGCTGCGATCTCGCTAGCGATCGCACCCGGCCTCCGTCGGTTGTGCGACACGGGCAAATCGCTGCCTGTGCCGCACAACCTCGCTTACCCCCGTCACACGGACTTACCTGCCCTGCGACGTGGCTCTGGCCGGCAAACCGCCTCCTTTCTAAGGGGGCGGTTCGTGCGGCATCACAGCGACATCACACGGCAGCCGTCCAATAGAAGCGGAGGGGCGGAGATAAGCGGGACGTAACATCCTGCCCACCTCTTCCTTCCGCATTGCCGGTGGAGGCAGGTAAGGAGATGTTCCTAGCTCCTGTGGTGTCCCACACTGCGATGTATGCTGCCGCAGGAACGACGAACAACATCGCTAATAACCAGAAAACGATTTTTTGTTTAAGGACGACCTCTCCGCGGCAAATGATTTTGACCGCTTTTGCGATCATTTAAGGTCGCTCATAAGTGTCATACACTGCGATATCGTTAATGACGCCGGATGTGCGTCACAAACATCGTGACCCCGACGATAATTCATTAACGATATCGTAGCGTGTAAAGACGACTTAAGATGCTGTGACCTTCTGATCCCAGACTCACCAGAGGTCTCCTCAGAGCAGGACACACTCATGACACATTATCCATAAATACATTCATTTTCAAGTTCATTTTTTCTTCCTCCGTATTGGAGATCTTCTCATATCCTTCTTATTGATTCTCCTTCCTCCTCTTCATTTTCTGAATTCCAAAATTCTCTTAATGACGTATTAGAATGAACATTTTCTCTTTGATAATCACATTAAGGCTGGACTCACACGAACGTATTAAAAAACGGTCCCATTCTCGTTTGCGAGAGTCGGGTGAATTTTTCTCAGTTGTCATCAGTGTGCACTCAGTGTGCTGTCAGTATGCAATCCGTTTTTTTTGCACAGCAGCTGTTACTCATTTACAGTCATGTACAGGAGAATTTACAGTGTTCTGTGCTACATGATAGGATTGTATTTAGAAAAACGGATGTCACTAGGATGGTCCGTGTGCCGTCCGTGTGACATCCGATTTTTCCTCGCACCCATTGACTTGTATTGGCGAGCCTCGGACGTATTCTGGATCAAATCGCAGCATGCTGCCGCTTTTCTCGCATCCAGAATCTGGATGCAAGAAAAGCTGACCAACAGCTCTCCCTCATTGACTAGTATTGGTCCGAGTGCAATGCGAGAATTTCTCGCATTGCTCTCGTCCGTTTTTGTCGCTCGTGTGAGCGTACCCTTATCAGGATTACAGTCTGAAGATTCCAGATCTGTAGACCTTTGCAGCGTCCGTGCAATAGTTATTGTGAGAGGTTTTCTTCAAGATTTACTTCAGTGATAGAAGGTGTTTGCCCGACATTGCGCTATGAGCCAAATGTCTATCATGGTGCAGAGAAAGGCGGCAATCGCTCTCCCCTAGAAGTGGGACTCCTGGGACAAACAGGACAAATGTGGAGTGGGAAAATGTGTGATCAGTGTTGGACAGAAATAAACTCCATTTTAGTATAGGTTATTACTTATGTTGTGCTCTGATCTGGAAGAACAGGAATTGTGAGCACTTTGGGAATGTCACAGAATGGATTGATAAAGGTGTAACTAGATTGTGCCCATTATTTAGAGGAATGTGATATGTACATTGTGTAATGTTCAGCAGAGATTTGGGCAACAGAAGAATGACTTTCACTATCTGCAATTATTATTTTACTGGATAAAGGATAAAAATAAATGTTATTCACTGATAAAGGGGAGAATAGATCAATAGAGAATTAATCAATAGATGTAAGGGGAAGAAAAATTCAGAGTTGTCACAATTTTATCGATCATTGTTGGAAATTTGGAAGACAGCTGTACTGCCCATGCCGGCCGTCGTCCTCGCACTCTCCTGCTCCCCTCCACCAGCGAGGACGTTGGTTCCCTCAGCTGTCCAGGCGTCCTACGGTGCTGGTCCTGTCTGTCCCAAGTTGCAGCCTCACAGAGTGTCTGTACTCCTGATAGGCTCCAGGCCTCTGCCTGTAGGGTGCACCCACAGCTACACACCCTTTCTTAAACAGCCAGCATCCTCATAACCTGGGAGTGCCTCCCAGGTCAGCTGGGAGGCTGCAGGTATTTAAGGAAACTCTGCCCTTTGAGAGTTGCCTGGGCAATGAGTTTGAGTTGGATTATTTCTGTAGTCCGGTTCTCCAGCTCTGTGCTGCTGCTGTCTTATTGTGCTAGTTCTGTTGCTTATACCTGTTTGCATTACAGTGTACTGCTGCTGTATCCGAACCTGCTGCTGAGAGCCGTTACCCCGGCTGCCTACCAGGATACCCATTGCTACAAAGTATCGTCCCCTGCAGCCACAAGTATCCACACTGGTCGGCCTACAAGATACCTGTCCGTTCATGTATCCACGCCGGACGCTGCTGTACCATCCGTCCATCCATCCTGGATGGAATCTCTACACCAGCTGCTGTCGGAACCTAATACCAGAGACTGTCGCTCCCGTACCCCTGGGGCCGGCCGACGCAGCACCAGTCTTCCCGAGTGGCACCCGGACTCAGACCTGCAGCGTAACACCCTCACTAATTGGGGCTGGAGAAGACCAGGCTCAGGTCCGTAGTCAAGCCCCTCTGGGATCTGTGTGTGCTGCGGCCCAGAGGGTTCACTAACATCTCTGCTCGCCCGGCGAACATAACAACAATATACACTTGTTACACGCCTGTCCTGTCATCCACACTGTGCTCCGCACACCTCGTACACACGTGGCTCCGCTCCGTACACCTCGTACACACACGGCTCCGCTCCGTACATCTCGTACACACACGGCTCCGCTCCGTACACCTCGTACACACACGGCTCCGCTCCGTACACCTCGTACACACACGGCTCCGCTCCGTACATCTCGTACACACACGGCTCCGCTCCGTACACCTCGTACACACACGGCTCCGCTCCGTACATCTCGTACACACACGGCTCCGCTCCGCACACCTCGTACACACACGGCTCTGCTCCGTACACCTCGTACACACACGGCTCCGCTCCGTACACCTTGTACACACACGGCTCCGCTCCGTACACCTCCTACACACATGGCTCCGCTCCGTACACCTCCTACACACACGGCTCCGCTCCGTACACCTCGAACACACACGGCTCCGCTCCGTACACCTCCTACACACACGGCTCCGCTCCACACACCTCGTACACACTCGGCTCCGCTCCGCACACCTCGTACACTCACGGCTCCGCTCCGTACACCTCGTACACGCACGGCTCCGCTCCGTACACCTCGTACACGCACGGCTCTGCTCCGTACACCTCGTACACACACGGCTCTGCTCCGTACACCTCGTACACACACGGCTCCACCCCGTACACACACGGCTCCGCTCCGTACACCTCGTACACACACGGCTCCGCTCCGTACACCTCGTACACACACGGCTCCGCTCCGTACATCTCGTACACACACGGCTCCGCTCCGTACACCTCGTACACACACGGCTCCGCTCCGTACATCTCGTACACACACGGCTCCGCTCCGCACACCTCGTACACACACGGCTCTGCTCCGTACACCTCGTACACACACGGCTCCGCTCCGTACACCTTGTACACACACGGCTCCGCTCCGTACACCTCCTACACACACGGCTCCGCTCCGTACACCTCGTACACACACGGCTCCGCTCCGTACACCTCCTACACACACGGCTCCGCTCCACACACCTCGTACACACTCGGCTCCGCTCCGCACACCTCGTACACTCACGGCTCCGCTCCGTACACCTCGTACACGCACGGCTCCGCTCCGTACACCTCGTACACGCACGGCTCTGCTCCGTACACCTCGTACACACACGGCTCCGCTCTGTACACCTCGTACACACGCGGCTCCGCTCCGTACACCTCGTACACACATGGCTCCGCTCCGTACACCTCGTACACACACGGCTCCGCTCCGTACACCTCGTACACACGCGGCTCCGCTCCGTACACCTCGTACACACGCGGCTCCGCTCCGTACACCTCGTACACACATGGCTCCGCTCCGTACACCTCGTACACACACGGCTCTGCTACATCCACACTGTAAACCCCTCCAAACCCCACACATAAACTTCCCCTCATCCAGCACCATGACAACCAGCACAGCAGAGTCCTGCATACACTGAGGAGCTGATCATGTGACCCTGACTCCTCCCCTCCATGTGACATCATCACAGGTCCTGTAAGCACAGAGCAGCCATATATCTAGTGTGCGGCTCTGCAGGTGGAGGTAGGTGCAGGGTATTATATATCTAGTGTGCGGCTCTGCAGGTGGAGGTGGGTGCAGGGTATTATATATCTAGTGTGCGGCTCTGCAGGTGGAGGTAGGTGCAGGTTATTATATATCTAGTGTGCGGCTCTGCAGGTGGAGGTAGGTGCAGGGTATTATATATCTAGTGTGCGGCTCTGCAGGTGGAGGTGGGTGCAGGGTATTATATATCTAGTGTGCGGCTCTGCAGGTGGAGGTGGGTGCAGGGTATTATATATCTAGTGTGCGGCTCTGCAGGTGGAGGTAGGTGCAGGGTATTATATATCTAGTGTGCGGCTCTGCAGGTGGAGGTAGGTGCAGGTTATTATATATCTAGTGTGCGGCTCTGCAGGTGGAGGTAGGTGCAGGGTATTATATATCTAGTGTGCGGCTCTGCAGGTGGAGGTAGGTGCAGGGTATTATATATCTAGTGTGCGGCTCTGCAGGTGGAGGTAGGTGCAGGGTATTATATATCTAGTGTGCGGCTCTGCAGGTGGAGGTAGGTGCAGGGTATTATATATCTAGTGTGCGGCTCTGCAGGTGGAGGTAGGTGCAGGGTATTATATATCTAGTGTGCGGCTCTGCAGGTGGAGGTAGGTGCAGGGTATTATATATCTAGTGTGCGGCTCTGCAGGTGGAGGTAGGTGCAGGGTATTATATATCTAGTGTGCGGCTCTGCAGGTGGAGGTAGGTGCAGGGTATTATATATCTAGTGTGCGGCTCTGCAGGTGGAGGTAGGTGCAGGGTATTATATATCTAGTGTGCGGCTCTGCAGGTGGAGGTAGGTGCAGGTTATTATATATCTAGTGTGCGGCTCTGCAGGTGGAGGTAGGTGCAGGGTATTATATATCTAGTGTGCGGCTCTGCAGGTGGAGGTAGGTGCAGGGTATTATATATCTAGTGTGCGGCTCTGCAGGTGGAGGTAGGTGCAGGGTATTATATATCTAGTGTGCGGCTCTGCAGGTGGAGGTAGGTGCAGGGTATTATATATCTAGTGTGCGGCTCTGCAGGTGGAGGTAGGTGCAGGGTATTATATATCTAGTGTGCGGCTCTGCAGGTGGAGGTAGGTGCAGGGTATTATATATCTAGTGTGCGGCTCTGCAGGTGGAGGTAGGTGCAGGGTATTATATATCTAGTGTGCGGCTCTGCAGGTGGAGGTAGGTGCAGGGTATTATATATCTAGTGTGCGGCTCTGCAGGTGGAGGTAGGTGCAGGGTATTATATATCTAGTGTGCGGCTCTGCAGGTGGAGGTAGGTGCAGGGTATTATATATCTAGTGTGCGGCTCTGCAGGTGGAGGTAGGTGCAGGGTATTATATATCTAGTGTGCGGCTCTGCAGGTGGAGGTAGGTGCAGGGTATTATATATCTAGTGTGCGGCTCTGCAGGTGGAGGTAGGTGCAGGGTATTATATATCTAGTGTGCGGCTCTGCAGGTGGAGGTAGGTGCAGGGTATTATATATCTAGTGTGCGGCTCTGCAGGTGGAGGTAGGTGCAGGGTATTATATATCTAGTGCGCGGCTCTGCAGGTGGAGGTAGGTGCAGGGTATTATATATCTAGTGTGCGGCTCTGCAGGTGGAGGTGTGTGCAGGGTATTATATATCTAGTGTGCGGCTCTGCAGGTGGAGGTAGGTGCAGGGTATTATATATCTAGTGTGCGGCTCTGCAGGAGGAGGTAGGTGCAGGGTATTATATATCTAGTGTGCGGCTCTGCAGGTGGAGGTAGGTGCAGGGTATTATATATCTAGTGCGCGGCTCTGCAGGTGGAGGTAGGTGCAGGGTATTATATATCTAGTGTGCGGCTCTGCAGGTGGAGGTAGGTGCAGGGTATTATATATCTAGTGTGCGGCTCTGCAGGTGGAGGTAGGTGCAGGGTATTATATATCTAGTGTGCGGCTCTGCAGGTGGAGGTAGGTGCAGGGTATTATATATCTAGTGTGCGGCTCTGCAGGTGGAGGTAGGTGCAGGGTATTATATATCTAGTGTGCGGCTCTGCAGGTGGAGGTAGGTGCAGGGTATTATATATCTAGTGTGCGGCTCTGCAGGTGGAGGTAGGTGCAGGGTATTATATATCTAGTGTGCGGCTCTGCAGGTGGAGGTAGGTGCAGGGTATTATATATCTAGTGTGCGGCTCTGCAGGTGGAGGTAGGTGCAGGGTATTATATATCTAGTGTGCGGCTCTGCAGGTGGAGGTAGGTGCAGGGTATTATATATCTAGTGTGCGGCTCTGCAGGTGGAGGTAGGTGCAGGGTATTATATATCTAGTGTGCGGCTCTGCAGGTGGAGGTAGGTGCAGGGTATCATATCTAGTGTGCGGCTCTGCAGGTGGAGGTAGGTGCAGGGTATTATATATCTAGTGTGCGGCTCTGCAGGTGGAGGTAGGTGCAGGGTATTATATATCTAGTGTGCGGCTCTGCAGGTGGAGGTAGGTGCAGGGTATTATATATCTAGTGTGCGGCTCTGCAGGTGGAGGTAGGTGCAGGGTATTATATATCTAGTGTGCGGCTCTGCAGGTGGAGGTAGGTGCAGGGGCTCTGTTATTTTCATCTCCTTCATGTTCCTGTTTCTGTTGTTGTCTTTTCTTTGTTATGACGACGTTGAAGTCGGTTTCTTACTCAGGAATTATTTTTTCTGTTTTTTTGGAGGGTTTTTTTTACAGGTTTTCATCTACAAAAATAAGCCCAATTCCCTACACTGCAGTGCGGAGCCCGGAGGTGAATAAACTGAAAAGCAGCAACAAAAATGATAAAACTGCCACAAAAATGGGCATCAGAGTGGCTCCGCAGGGCGTTATGGAAAGGGTTAATTGCTCCGCACTGCATTGTACTTTATTATTGAGATTATTTTTTTATTAAACAATACATTTTTTATTGAAGACATTTTTCTGAATATGGAGCAGCAAATACAATTTCAGAGGAGACAAAAACATGAAAAGCAAATAGGAAATCTCCTGCCGTCCGGCCTTAGAGGAGATATCTGCAGTCACGTCCTGTTATCCCTCTGTATTATACAATAAGGCGATAATCAGAGGAATTGTGTAGGAGAAGATCTAATAATACAGAAGAACCAAACAAGGGAAGGAAAAGAAGAGGCAGAAGGTGGAGGGGGAGGAAAAGAAGAGGCAGAAGGTGGAGGCGGAGGAAAAGAAGAGGCAGAAGGTGGAGGGGGAGGAAAAGAAGAGGCAGAAGGTGGAGGTGGAAGAAAAGAAGAGGCAGAAGGTGGAGGGGGAGGAAAAGAAGAGGCAGAAGGTGGAGGCGGAGGAAAAGAAGAGGCAGAAGGTGGAGGGGGAGGAAAAGAAGAGGCAGAAGGTGGAGGGGGAGGAAAAGAAGAGGCAGAAGGTGGAGTTGGAAGAAAAGAAGAGGCAGAAGGTGGAGGGGGAGGAAAAGAAAAGGCAGAAGGTGGAGGGGGAGGAAAAGAAGAGGCAGAAAAGGTGGAAAAGAGAATACTGAATACTGACTTGAAAAATCCAATAGCTATATGTAACAGTGAAAATGGGAAAAATGGAATCTGCATTACTGCCATGAACATATGAATCAAGAGAAATTTAGCTACGTTATTCCTTATTTGTTAGTAGTTTTTCGTTTGTGAACCCTCCCCAACCACACCTATTGCCAATCCATATCATACGCATAAATAGCCTGGGTCTCAGCTTCCCATACACGGTAAGTTTTTTAACTGCATGAGAGGACACACACAAGCTAGGGACCCCAACGTAGAGAAATACTTTGGCGTAGTGTTGGGGCTCTATTGCATTGATCAATTCAGTAGCTAAATTTCTCTTGATTCATATGTTCATGGCAGTAATGCAGATTCCATTTTTCACATTTTCACTCTTACATATAGCTATTGGATTTTTCAAGTCAGTATTCACACAGCAGTTTCTGCTATTTAATGTATTCCCCTTGCATAGTCACTGGTGTGCATACCTTATCTCCCCATAGTGATGTTTTTTAGGTTTTTGCACCCAGTTCAGACATAGAATGGAGTTCCAAACGTTATTCCTTATTTGTTAGTAGGAGTTGTGACTGGCACAACTTTTACAGGTGAGTACCTTACCTGTTTGTCTTGTCTAATCCCACCAGATAAGACCCTATCTGCTCTTCTTATCCACAGCATACTTCTATACCAGGGAGGAAATATCAGTGAGATCTCTAGCAATCCATTGACTTAAGTCTAGATCTTGGATTAGGTACTCCAATGTCTCCAATGGAGCTACTTTATGCAACAGAGCACCCGAAGGACTCCCCACCCTATGCATTGCTTCCCATACAGCTGCTGAATTTACTGTGGAGGCCAAGGGAGAAACTTTATGGGCATAGGGTAGTAAGGAGGCATACAAGAATGCTTTCAAGTCTACAGACCTGAGTGAGGCTATTTCTAGTGGAGTCCAATTGGGTACAGCTTCACCGCACCACCATCTCCTAATAGCATCCAGCTGTGTCGCAAGGTAGTAGTATTTCAAATTTGGAAGACCAAGTCCCCCCAGTTTATTAGTTTTTATTATTAGTGATTGGGATAGCCGAGGTACCTTACCCTTCCAGACAAACTTGTTAATCAATTGATGGTCTATCCGGAAAAAGGATTTTGGTATGTTAATAGGTAAAATGCAAATTAAATACAAAAACTTTGGTAACGTAAACATTTGAAAAGTGGCCACTGATCGCACCCATGAGATATGCTGTTTTAAAAACTCCTCTAGCTCCTTGTCCACCCTTGTTAATAGAGGGCTATAATTGGCCTGCTACAGGGAATCTTTCTGTGCTGTAAGGCGAACCCCAAGATTGGAAATGTGTTCTTCCCTCCAATCAAAAGGAAATTGTTGCTTTAGGTTGGGTAGTTCCTGTTTAGGGATGTTAATGGGGAGTATCTGAGATTTATCCGTCTTTATCTTATAAAGAGAGAGCTCTCTATATTGCTCAATTATATCTAATTCTTCTGTCAAAGATGTCCTTGGGTTTTCGAAGGATAAAATGATATCATCCGCATATAGTGGGATATGGTGAGATTTCCTCTGTACTGGAATTCCCTGAATGGTAGTGTTTTGCCTAATGGCCTGGGCTAGGGGCTCAATGGACAAGATAAATATGAGAGGAGATAGAGGGAAGCCCTGACTGGTACCGTTCAAGATTAAAAATTCATCTGAGAAGGTTCCATTGACATTTACTTTTGCGGATGGGGCGAAATTAGGTGCACGAATCGCTTCTACGATGGAGCCTGTAATTCCTAACTTTCCCAAAACTTCAAAGACAAAAGACCAACTTACCAGGTCAAACGCCTTGTCAGCCTCTAGCGCTACTAGAAGTGTCGGACTTTTTTTTTTTTCTGTTTGCTATGTCAATTAGCTTGATTATTCTCCTCATATTTTCTGCTATTTGTCTGCCTTGAATGAAACCAGATTGGTCCGATGAGATTAGTGAGGGAAGAATGGCTGCTAGGCGGTTCGCTAAACATTTTGCGCAAATTTTAAGATCCAAGTTAGGGAGGGAAATTGGTCTAACATTTTGTGGAACGGTTGGCGGTTTGCCCTGTTTGGGGAGAATAATAATGGTGGAAGCTAACATTTCTTTCTGGAAAAAGCCAGAATTGAAGGCCAAGTGAAGTGTTTCCTGCAGGTGCGGAACTAGCGGGCCCGAGAAAGTTTTGTAGTAAAAATTTGTTAGGCCGTCTGGGCCTCGGGCGTTATTAACTGGAAGGGACTTTATTGCGGTCATTATTTCCATGCATATTAGTGGTGTGTTAACGGGATCAAGCTGCTCCGGTGAGATGGAGGGGAGCTTTAAGGTGTTAAGAATGGATACCATTGCTTGAGTTTAGGGGAGGAGGAGCTGGAGAATTTTGTTGAAGGTTATAGACGGACGAGTATTATTTTCCAAATTCATTGGCTAGGTCCTTTGGAGTATACAATTTTTTTACCCGACTGGCGCCCATCAAGCAGGTATGGTAATTTTGATCTCAGACTGAGTGCCTTAGGCCTCTTGGCCAGTAGTTTCCTGGCTGTATTGTTTTGCGAGTAGTAAAGGACTCTGAGTTTTTTCAAGTTTTTTTCATACTGGTGCAAAAGGCTTTTTAATTGAATTCTAAGTTGCCTAATCTCTGCCATGTTATGATCCGAAAAGGATGCTTTGTTCACCTCTTCTAGCTTCTTTATTTGAGAGAGTATGTTTTCTATTTTGGTCTCTCATACCTGGTCTGACCAGGTAATCTCATCTATAGAGGATGAGAGAGATGTTTTCAATAATGACCGGCTTACCAGGAATGTGTCGATTCTGGAATAAGATTTATGAACAGCTGAAAAGAAAGTAAGGTAACTTTCAATAAACTGTTTCATTTGCCAGATATCGTATGAGTCCTCTCTATGAATGATTTTGGCAGAATATGTTGTGTTCTTCCTAGTGTCATGGAATCTAGGAAAGGGTCATAAATCGCATCAAAGTCCCCGTATAAATTAGGTGACCTTGCTTCACCCTGTTTACTTGTTGAAGTAACTTATAAAGAAAACCTGTCTGATTGTTATTGGGCACATACACCCCTACCACTGTGTACATTACATTATTAAGTGAGGCTATGTGAATAATGAACCTCCCCTGAGTATCGCAGACAGTTGTAAGTGGTAAAGCATTTGACACTGTCCCACATAAAAGACTGCTAAGTAAAATGAGAAAGCTTGGGCTCGGGGAAAATGTGTGTAGATGGGTAGGTAGCTGGCTTAGTGGTAGAAAACAAAGAGTGGTTATTAATGGCACATACTCAGATTGGGCCAGAGTTACTAGTGGGGTGCCACAGGGGTCTGTATTGGGCCCCCTACTATTTAATATATTTATTAATGATCTGGTGGATGGTTTACAGAGTAAAATATCAGTATTTGCAGATGATACAAAACTATGTAAGGTAGTTAACACAAAGGAGGACAGTTTGCAACTACAGATGGATTTGAGTAAATTGGAGAATTGGGCTGAAAAATGGCAAATGAGGTTTAACACAGATAAGTGTAAGGTTATGCACATGGGAAGGAGAAACAGATGCTACGATTACTTACTAAATGGGAAACCGCTGGGGAAATCAGACATGGAAAAAGACTTAGGCATCTTAGTCAATAAGAATCTAAATTGGAGTGCCCAGTGTCAGGCAGCAGCCACCAAAGCAAATAGGGTGATGGGATGCATTAGAAGAGGTCTGGGGGCACGAGATGAAAACATCATTCTCCCTCTGTACAAATCCCTCGTCAGACCACACTTGGAGTATTGTGTGCAATTTTGGGCACCGGTGCTCAAGAAAGACATTACTGAACTTGAAAGGGTTCAGAGGCGGGCTACTAAAATAATAAATGGAATGGGTGCATTACAATACACGGAAAGGTTATCAAAATTAGGTCTATTTACTCTAGAAAAGAGAAGACTTAGGGGAGACCTAATAAATATGTACAAATATATCAGAGGGCCATATAGAGATCTCTCCCATGATCTGTTTGTTCCAAGGACTATGACAAGAACAAGGGGACATTCTCTTCGATTGGAGGAAAGAAAATTCCTACATCAGCATAGAAGAGGGTTCTTCACGGTAAGAGCAGTGAGGCTCTGGAACTCTCTTCCTGAGGAAGTGGTGATGGCCAACTCACTGAATGAATTTAAGAGAGGAATGGATGCATTTCTTGTTAGCAAAAGTATAGAAGGTTATAAATAGCATAATCTTACAGGTAGATAGAAGAGCGACCTAGATTATTAGAGGAATGGGTGGGCTGCAATACCAAGACAGGTTATTAAACTTGGGGTTATTTAGTTTAGAAAAACAAAGGCTTAGGGGGATCTAATCACAATGTATAAACATATGAGGGGACAGTACAGAGACCATTCCAAAAATCTTTTTACACCTAGGCCTGCGACTAGAAAACGGGAGCATCCGCTACGTCTCGAGGAAAGAAGGTTTAATTATAACCACAGACGAGGATTCTTTACTGTACGAGCAGTGAGAATATGGAATTCTCTGCCGCATGATGTTGTAATGAGTGATTCACTACTAACATTTAAGCAGAGCCTGGACGCCTTTCTTGAAAAATATAATATTACCAGTTATGTATATTAGATTTTATGACAGGATGTTGATCCAGGGAACTAGTCTGATTGCTGTATGTGGAGTCAGGAAGGAATTTTTTTCCCCATTGGAACTTGTTTGCCACATTGGGGTTTTTTTTGCCTTCCTCTGGATCAACATGTTAGGCTACGGTGCAAGAGGAACAAACAATGAAAAAGAAGCAGGAAAGCCACTGCATGGCACCTGTCTGAGCACACTCTGAACATCAAACAAGGACTGGAGGACAATGAGTAAAGTGCAAATATGTTTAATAAATAGCAACTGGCACAAAGGAATCAGCGGCAAAAACAGGCCGGCAGATACAATATAGATGTACTAGATGACAAATACATATAGGGCACAAGTAAAAATGAATGAATAACAGACTGGGTCAAAAACATGAACAAGGCATCCTGCACATAAAGAGCATGGTGTAAAATTTTGACAATTGTTACACATAGACAGATGGTAAAAACCAGCATTGGATAAGCACAATGATAATAGTGTATACTCTGAAATAACAGAGATATATAAAATAGGATCCAAGTCTCACTAATCACTAATAAACAGTGCTTGATACAGATGCTGGTGAAGCAGCAACTTCTGAGGTGACAGAGTCAAATAGTTAAACAGTCAAAAAAGCTATAAACAAATAAACAAGTTTAGCCACCATGAGGTGCTAAGTGGATGCCAATGAACAGTCAGATTAAGTACAAAGACATGAATGCATGAATAGAATCCCAGCAGGTTAAATAAACATACCCATAAGTGCACAAAGCCGGCCTGATAAGCAGCAGAGCAGACCCCCCGGAGAGAGCCCCCACATATACCTTTCACAATCTCAGCTATAAGATTATTTCATCAGGGGGAGGTGGCACCTCCCCCTGATGAAATAATCTTATAGCTGAGATTGTGAAACTGTGGGGTCTGCTCTGCTGCTTATCAGGCCGGCTTTGTGCACTCATGGGTATGTTTATTTGACCTGCTGGGATTCTATTCATGCATTCATGTCTTTCTACTTAATCTGACTGTTCATTGGCATCTAATTAGCACCTCATGGTGGCTAAACCTGTTTATCTGTTTATAGCTTTTTTGACTGTTTAACTATTTGACTCTGTCACCTCAGAAGTTGCTGCTTCACCAGCATCTGTATCAAGCACTGTTTATTAGTGATTAGTGAGACTTGGATCCTATTTTATATATTTTATATATGTTATTTCAGAGTATACACTTTTATCATTGTGCTTATCCAATGCTGGTTTTTACCATCTGTCTATGTGTAACAATTGTCAAAATTTTACACCATGCTCTTTATGTGCAGGATGCCTTGTTCATGTTTTTGACCCAGTCTGTTATTCATTCATTTTTACTTGTGCCCTATATGTAATTGTCATCTAGTACATCTATATTGTATCTGCCGGCCTGTTTTTGCCGCTGATTCCTTTGTGCCAGTTGCTATTTATTAAACATATTTGCACTTTACTCATTGTCCTCTAGTCTTTGTATGTTAGGCTACGGGTTGAACTAGATGGACTTAGAGTCTCCCTTCAACCTTAAAAACTATGAAACTATGGGACGTACGCCACCGAGGACTTGATAGCTATAAGTATCCCCCTTTGTTTTTTTGTAATGCGATTGGATTATCTCTGGCATCTCTCTCCGGGAGATGTGTTTCCTGGGCACAAAAATGTTTACAATGGCTGGACACCGCTTCTCTCCACATAAATGACCTCTTCTGGAATGTGTTCAGCCCATTTACATTTAGGGAACAAAACTTAATGACCATTGTTACCTAGTATTTTTCCGTTGTGTCGCTTAGTCTCGCTTAGACCGGCTCCTTATGTGACGCCCTGGCCGGGCCAGGTAGTCACAGATAGGCCCCTACACAACACCTTCCCTCACAGGTGACAGCAGCTGACCTTAAAAACCTTCATCACCCCCCTCAGGGCCAGTTGGACACACCAGGGGACGGAACCAGGCGGTTGGAAGACGCCCACCAAGGAGTCTAGACTGCCCGGGGCGGGAAAACAAACAGTTCTGTGTAGAGTTCAAGTTGGAGAGGAGTGAGGGCTGGAGCTATGTGCAGCTCCAGCAGAGGCGAATACCCCAAATTGAACGGTGCCAGGGTAGGAGCCCTGGTGCCATTGGCTAGGAGGCAGACGGCGGTCTCCGTCTGCAGGAGCCAGGAAGACGGCTTGGAGGAACCGAGGTGGACCGGGACAGGGTTATAGCCCGCTGTTTCCAACCCGGAAACCGGAGCACATGGGGGGGTACTCGGACCCTGAAGCCGGGACCAGAAACGACTGGAATTGGTTAATTAACCGATTGAGGCCAGGGCTAGAGGTCCTGTCCCACCCAAAGTCCCGATAGAAGACAACAGCCTAACTAGGGGGATAAAAGGCCACCGCCAAGGCTCAGAGATCCCACGGGCCAGCATCTGCGGGTAAGGGCTCCTTAGGCCACATCCAGCCGGGAGCAGACTCCTGAAGTTGCAAGCACAGGCAGTCCACCATTCTAAAAAGTGCAGGAGAAAGACAGAGACCACCAGCCGGGTGGGGGACCAGAACGCAGCCGGCTGCGGGCACCGACCACCATCACCTTGGTTTACCAGAGACTCGAGTATTTTCTTATAATAGTGAGTACACCAGTACCCTCTGCGGTCGCCCATCTCCCTGCATCAAAACCCAACGGGTCCCGGCGCCACCATCCCTGCCCACGGAGGGGTTAACAACTTGCTGCACAACTTCTCCCCCGGGTGTCCCCGTAACTGCAGCGGTGGTGTCCAACCTCACCACACACCGTGAGTGGCGTCACGAATTTTATATGGCTCAGCCCGTACATATACGTCCCTACACGAACCCCCTTTTATTCGGAGTATCCGCAGGACCCCCGGGTCCGGAGACCCTCGAGCCACCCAGCGGAAGGTCTGGATCCGAAACTTGGCGTCACGAACAGGATACTTACCCATCCACTTACCTTGTGGAAGTTCGCCTTGTGTTGAAGTCAGCAGTGATCCGTTGCAAAAATTTCAGAAGTCGCCATCTTGCCGCCATTTTGGGTGCAAAGATTCCCGCTCAGAGCCTTCTTCCCCCACGAAAAGGGCGCGAAAGCCGAAGCCCCGCCCCCTGAGAACGCGGATGGAAAGCAAGGCTGGAAGTCGCAAAACGAAACTTACAGGTCTAAAAGAGGAGTGCCCGCAAAAGACCAGAGGGGGGCGGGTGAAGATTCTGTGACATGTGACCGAGCAGATAAAGGGCAGAGACTCCAGGACCCTGCCACTCTTGTTCCTGGACCCTGCAAGAGCAACATGGCCGACCCGTCTGGCAAGCCCGGAGTGCAGGAGCTTGTGCCCGGAATAGCGGCATGGGTAGAAGCCCGGACAAAGCAGATGTGCCACCGGATCCAGGCGCAGGCGCGCTTTATGCTGGAGCGGTGGGTGGCCGAGATGGAGGAGCTGGCTGCAGCTGTGTGGGCTCGTGAAGTGGAGGCATCCTTGGAGGAGCGGGTAAGCAACCCACGCCCCTATGTCCCACAGGAACCGGCCGATCAGGCTGAGGGACCCGGTCTGCCCCTGCCCGCCATATTGCCTTCCTCGCTGCCCGTACCGGTTGCCGCTGACACCCCGCTCGGTCCACTGGTACTGACACCGGCAGCGGAGCCCATCCCGCCGGCCTGTGAGGACCAGCCCGAGAAATCCGCCAGCAGCGAACTAATCACCGCTCCGGTGCCCGTACCCACGCCACGCCAGACAAGAACCCGGAAGGTGCCCCGTTCCGCCATGGACTCGCCACCGGTCCCGGAAGAGGTCGTGCCTCAGATGACAACGGCCTCGGCAGTCCGCCCGGCCAAAGCGGAGGTGGTTCCTGACCGGAAGCCAGCGCAGAAGGTAAAACTGGCCGCTCCCAGGTTCCAGGCCTCGGCTGAGGCGCCAGGGGGTTGCAGCTGCCAAGCAGCCGAGCAGGCCACGACACAGCGGGGTCCCTCATTGCCAAAGGTGTCGGTCGTAACCGGCACGGAGGGACTCCGACTGGACCCAACCCCCGCGCAGGTTACCCCGGAGCAGGCAGCAGACGCTCCATACTGGGAGCGGCAGCGGCGCCAGCTGGGAAGAGAGATTGCGGCACGGGAGAAGAGGAAGGCGGAGGTCATGTCCCGGACCTATACAGAAAAATACAATCTCCGGAATGCCACCTACCGGGTGAGGGGCCCGACGTACGAAGGCCAGGTCCGGCACTTTGACCCCCGAAGAGGATGGGGCTTCATCTATGAGCCGGGCATGGAGGCCGAAATATTCGTGTCCTGGAGGGATGTCTACCCGCACCTGCCCGTCGGCCATCCTGACCGGGACCTGGAGCCCGGAGAACTGGTGACCTACACACGGCACTGCGGCAAGAGGGGGTGGTTTGCCCTGGATGTACGAAGGAGGCTGACCCTGGGAGCCCAGCTGCACGTCTACCCCTGTCCGCCGCGCTCCAGCCCCGAATACCCAGAGTAGTAATGAGGTAGTGGTTCCCGGCTACCCACAAGTTTAGTTCCCCGTTGGAACCCTTTGATTGAGTGTTTAAGTACACTTAAAAAAGAAACGGCTGAGAACTTGCAGGCCAACCCATAAACTTTTGGGTCTTGTAAATAGCCCCTGACCAACCATTTCATCCGCAGTCTCCGGAGAGGCTGGTTGGAGGAAGGGCCTGCGATGGAGTAGGCCGAGGTCCCGTCACCCTGGAAACCAGTGACTACCCTCCGGGTCAGGGGTCCCCTGGACGTGGAGCCTCTGAGAAAGACCTCCGGGTAAGGAACTTATTAGCCGGCCCGTGTGGGCACCACCCGGACCCGAACCCGTTTCCTGGACTAGGGAAAAAGGGGTGCTGACCTAGTTTTAGAGGCAGCATCAGGGCTAGGTTTGTTTGGGTGGAGTAAAATGCAAAGGACATGGTCCCATCCCGTCCCGGTTAATAAAAATGTTTTATGCAACGTTAAAGTAAATTGCCTCCCGTTAAGGGAAGAGCAGTAACGTATACGTAAAATGTAAATATGTTATTATACTTGTAATGTTTTACCCCTTTTATTCCCTTTTTCCAGTTACAAAATAAACCAGTGGTGGTCGGACAGCCCGCGGACGGTCTGTGTCTAGACAGCCCGGGGCGGGAAAGTAGTCAGATGGGTCTGTAGAGTTCAAGTTGGAGAGGAGTGTGGCCTGGAGCTGTGTGCAGCTCCAGCAGAGGCGAATACCCCAAATTGAACGGTGCCAGGGTAGGAGCCCTGGTGCCATTGGCTAGCAGGCAGACAGCGATCTCCGTCTGCAGGAGAAGGGAAGACGGCTCGGTGGAACGGGACAGGGTTGTAGCCCGCCGGTCCCGACCCGGAAACCGGAGCACAAGGGGGGGTACTCGGACCCTGATGCCGGGACCAGAAACGACTGGAACTGGTTAATTAACCGATTGAGGACAGGACTAGAGGTCCTGTCCCACCCAAAGTCCCGATAGAAGACAACAGCCAAACAAGGGGGATAAAAGGCCACCGCTAGGGCTCAGAGATCCCACGGGCCAGCGTCTGCGGGCAAGGGCTCCTTAGGCCACATCCAGCCGGGAGCGGACTCCTGAAGTTGCAAGCACAGGCAGTCCACCATTCTAAAGAGTGCAGGAGAAAGACAGAGACCACCAGCCGGGTGGGGGACCAGAACGCAGCCGGCTGCGGGCACCGACCACCATCACCTTGGTTTACCAGAGACTTATGTGTTTCCTTAGTAGTGAGTACACCAGCACCCTGCAGTCGCCAATCTCCCTGCACCAAAACCCAACGGGTCCCGGGGCCACCATCCCTGCCCACGGAGGGGTTAACAACTTGCTGCACAACATCTCCCCCGGGTGCCCCGTCACAGCAGCGGTGGTGTCCAACCTCACTACACACCGTGGGTGGTGTCACAAACTTAGTACGGCTAAACCCGTACCTAATACGTCCTATATCCACTACACCAAGCCCCCTCTCATTCGGAGTGTCCGCAGGACCCCCGGGTCCGGAGACCCTCGAGCCACCCACCGGAAGGTCTGGATCTGAGCAGCGGCAGGCTGTTGGCACGGGGGCGGCACAATGACTCCCCCTCTGCCAGATCGGGGTCAGTGACTTGAAGACCCCAGCTTCTCAAAAGGGTCAACCCTTCTACTGCAGAAATCACATTATGCTACTCATTTTTGTACCTGATGCAGAGTTTCAGCGGAAAAACCCATTACCATGTAATCAAGTTCTCACGTAGTGCATGGGTTATAGGAGAGAGGGATTTCCTGTAGCGCAGAGTGGCGGCCGACACATCGGCAAATATTTTGATGTGTGAGTAGTGGGATGGCAGAGTCCTAAAGTTTCTTGAGGCCCTTAAGAGCTCTTCCTTGATGTGGAAAAATGAATTGCGGTCAGCACATCCTGAACATCATCTGAAAGGTGACTTGATTGGTTTGATGAATTCTGTCAATTGTGCAGTCCAATGTGGAGCTTTCGGAAAGAATCGTTTTAATCAGTCCCTGGGCATAAGGCCTGAGATTAGCTGATAGCACTTCTTTGAGATTCTTCTGAATTTGAGGTTGTTACGACATGACCTGTCCTAAAGGTCCATTAGCTTAGCTTTAATGAACTGAAGGTCATTTTCCAATTCCCCATGTGCGTCAGCCAGTGAGTTGTAAGATTTTGGAAACTCGCCCATCTTCTGTCCTTCTGTTCAATATGTGTGTCCCTTGAATCAATCTCTCTGGTTTAACCTTGTATTGGAAGGAGAAGACCCTCCAAGTCTTTTTGAATGGAGCGGCTGAAGACTAGTAACATATCCTTGATTAAAGTACCTGAGGCTGGCTGATCTGTCATAGGTATGTTTGCCAGGACTAGGGTAGCATTAAAGGGGGCATCAGTTATCCCGCTGGCTTCCACTGGGTTGTGAGGACCGTTTTGAGTCTTAGCACCTTCGCTCCCGTGCCTGGGAGGTGATGGGGCTTCCATGTCCCTCAATGGGCTGAACCTGGAGCCCGGTACTGGAGAGCTAATGTGCGGTCTTTGTGTGGCAAGTGGAGATTTAGCTGGCGATGCTGGAGGGACCTCTGGAGAAGAGTTGTTATCATCTGTCTCTCCACCTGTGGCCTGCCTTCTCCCCTGATCAGGAGTGCTCTATTTGTCTCTGCAGGTGTTGAAGAACTTCAGTTGGCCTTGTTTTTTCTGACCTCTTTTGCCCTGTGTCATCATTCAACCCTACAACAAATATTGAGGGGCAGGGGGTTGCGGCAGAGCGAAGTGCCCCTGGTGCTGGGACTCTGTGGCTAGGAGCTGTGTGGGATAGAAAGTCATTTCAATTAATGGAACACATAATACCACCCTATGATGGAGCAGGCCAGGGGTCTCACTGCTGGGGTCTCTCTGCTGATGATACTATGGGCCTGGGGACCCACAGGCAGAGATGTTAATGGCCGGCTTGGAGTCTCTCGCTGGCGATGTTGGTATAGGCCTGGTGTCTCTCTAGTAATGATGGTACAGTCCAGGGTTCTCACTCCTTGGGTCACGCTAATGATATTAATACAGTCTGTTTGCTGACTGTAATACAGGCCAGGCCCAGACTGCTGCTATACTCATACCTCTCAACATTTAAAGATGAGAAAGAGGGACAAAGTCTGCGACGCGCGTAGCAATTATAGGACACACCCTAACCACACCCATTTTGCAATCTGTCACGCCCACATCCAATCCTTTTCAGCACTGCTGATCACATTGTTTAAGGCTGCGTGCCCACGATCAGTGTTTGCAGCATTTTGGATGTAGCGTGTTTTTGCTGTGTCCAAAACGCTGCGTTGTACAGTACAAGCACAGTGGAGGGATTTCTAGAGATCCCGTGCCCACTGTGCTTGTATTTTCTGCAGCAAACACTGACCTGCGGAGCGTCTTTCCAGACCGCAGCATATCAATGGTTGCTGCAGTTGCATGCGTCCTTCGTAGGGACAGCAGGAGACCGCTGCGCACTGAACCCTGATCGTGGGAACAGGCAGCTGCGTTCTCCTGCAGAGGAGACTTGCAGCCCCGCAGGTCAGGACCCGCTGCCTCCAGGACACAGCGAGTCCTGATCATGGGCACAGGCAGTTGCGGTCTCCTGCGGAGGAGACGTGCAGCCCCGCAGGTCAGGACCCGCTGCCTCCAGGACACAGTGAGTCCTGATCGTGGGCACAGGCAGCTGTGGTCTCCTGCGGAGGAGACGTGCAGCCCCTCAGGTCAGGACCCGCTGCCTCCAGGACACAGTAAGTCCTGATCGTGGGTACAGGCATACGCACATATACGGTAGATATTTGAAGACAAATTCCCTAAAATACATATAAACAGACAAATATCTATACACAGTCATCTACACTGACATACATAGATATATACATCATACATATACACACATTGGAGGTAATAATATGGGGAAGCCGGCAGCAGCCGCACTCACCTACCCCGCTTGTCTCTGTTCAGCTCCTCCTCGGCATGTGATCACTTGGCATCACTTTAACAGACCTAGCCACACACAATGCACACTGACACCGCTGTGTATGTATCACAAGGGAGAATGGGGGTTTTATATACTCATATATACACACATATACACTGTATATATATATATATATATATATATATATATATATATATATATATATATATATATATATATATACAGTATATATCACAGAAGGGGCTGGGGGTTATAGTATATACATCACAGGAGGGGCTGGGGCTACAGTATATACAGCACAGGAGGGGCTGGGGGCTACAGTATATACAGCACAGGAGGGGCTGGGGACTACAGTATATACAGCACAGGAGGGGCTGGGGGCTACAGTATATACAGCATTGGAGGGTCTTGGGGCATAGACAGTACTTGAGGGGGCATAAATATTAGGCCTGTTTCAGATGTCAGTGATTCTGGTATGTATGTACTAGTTTTTATACGTACCAGAATCACTGACCTATGCAGATCCATTATAATCAATGGGTCTGCACACACATCAGTGATTTTTCACTGACCGTGTCTCCGTGCGGCGTACATGCGTATCCATGATTGCCACACAGAAACATGTCCGTTTTTTTTCTGGCATCACTGATGTCCCACCGACCACACTATGGTGTGATCCATGAAACACGTACCAGAAGAAGACGGACATTTAAAATAAAAAACTTTTTCAAGGGGGGCGTGGCCTGACCATGAAGAGATGAGGACGTGTGTCTGATCAGCTCCAGCATCTGTGCAGTGAATCACCACTCCAGAGTACCACCACAGAGCCCATTCTGGGCGAATGGGTAATAGAAAAAAGAAAGAAGACCCCCAGCCCACCTCAGCCCAGCCAAAAGCACCAGTTCCAAGCATCAGGCGCTACATGGTGAGGACAGCTTCAGCAGGAGATACACTTAAGATGGCCGACGTGTCCATAAACACCAGGAGCAGCCGTGCTATGTGCAGAGAGGCATCAGCAGCATTGGAGGCAGAGCCTGCAGTGGCAGTGAAAGTGAAAGAAATAGAAGTCCGTGGAGTGGTGAGTGCTGATTGCCCCAGTGAGAGGGGGACGACATCCTCACCTGAGACAAAAGAGCAAAATAATGCTGGGACTCCAGGAGCCTGTGTCCAGGCAGGCCACACAGTGCAGTGCCATGCAGACGCTGAGGTGGGGGGGATGGGAGGCACAGACAGTGTTGTGACAGCCAGAGATCCCAGTAAAGATAAAGAGAAGAATGTGCAGCCTCACATAACCAAGGCTCTATTCTCCAGCTGCCCGGGTATGGCGGGCCATTGGGGAATTAAGTGCACATATTAAAAATATCCCCACAAAGGAAGACATGGAGCAGTATATATCCAGACTGGAGAGCTCTCTGGGCTGAGAGATGAAGTGCAGCAGATGGGAGAAAGGGTCACAGCAGTGGAATCTTCTGTACAGTCATTATCGTCCAGGGCAACAGACCAAGAGGCTGGAATTGCATCCCATACTATGCAGCTTCAATACCTGGCAGATATGCTGGATGATATAGAAAACAGAAATAGACGCAACAACATTAGGGTGCGCGGCCTCCCCGAGTCAATTGAACCCGCAGCTTTGGATGAGACTTTATGCCATATTTTCAATAAAATTTTGCAAGTTCCTGTGGACTCTCCCTTGGAGCTGGATCGGGTACACAGAGCACTGGGCCCTAAAGCGCAGGATCCAGATTATCCCAGAGACGTTATCTGCAAAGTGCACAAATACCGACTTCAAGATAATATCATGGCTCGTGCCCGCCAATCTCAGAACCTACTTTATCAAGGTCGAAAGATCCAGATTTTACCGGACCTGTCCAGATGGACTCTGCAGAAGAGAAAGGCTCTGAGACCCCCTGCTGGAGCTATTGGGTCAGCGAAATATTCCATATACATGGGGGTTTCCCTTTCGCCTGAGAGTCCGGAGGGCAGGAAGGATGCATGTTCTTAGCCACCCTGGCGGAATTCCAGCATTTACAGAGGCTCTCCAAATACCTTCAGTAACAATCCAGGACTGGCCATTCTTACCCCCGGGAATCCCGGGAGGTGAGCCACCTGCAGCAGCCCTCCGGAGGAATCGGAGAGGGGCACCTGTGGATCTCGGCTGAGATTGCCGGGGGGCCGTTCAGGGAGGATATGTCGAATCACTCTGGTAACGGGGTGTGTGTGCCCCGTCGCAGCAGTTAGATGGGTTTAAAAGTCGGCATTGTAACCTATATTTCCATTTACAGTTACTTGAGAAGTGTGGGTCCCGACCTACGGAGACGATCAGACGTTCATTATTTGATGAGTTTGGTATTATCTCATATTGGGTTATAGGATGGGAAATGTTATGGGTTACTTTCTGGTATATTATAGCTAGTAACATACAAGTTTAAGAAAGGTGGTGCAGATCCGTGCAGGTGGGAGCGTATCTCCCTGGAAAGTCCACTTCCCCATAGGGGGTGCTATACCGTGCTGGCCAAGGTATAGCTGTATACAGTTTTCCCCAGCAGCGTGGACAGAGGTCCTTAGGCGTTATCCTTTGAATTTGTTTTCTTGGTTATTGTCTTCTCTCTAATTCTTTTTTTCTTCTTTTTCTGACCTATTTCTATACTTTTTTTTTTTTTTCTATTGTCTACTCCTTATCTGATATTCATCTTCCCGTTCCCCGTGTTCCTTCCTTGTCCTTTAAGCAGCTAGGAGTGTAATTATGGCAGAGTTGAAATTTGGGTCCTTAAATACGAAGGGGTTTAATACTCTACAAAAATGGTCAAAAATATTAAACGAAATGCACAATCAGAGGGTCCATATCCTGTTACTTCAGGAAACACACTTCAAAGTGGGTCATGTCCCAAACCTGAGAGATCGCAATTACATGACATGGTTTCACAGTGCCAACACTGAATCTCGTTCCAGGGGTGTATCGCTGGCTATACATAGGAGCTTGCCGCACTCTATTATAGACACAAAACTAGACGCAGAGGGCAGATATGTGCTTATCAAACTCCGGATATCTAATACAGTGTATACAGTTGCAGGATGGTACGCCCCCAATGTGGGTCAGGCACAGGCGTGTAGGGACTTTCTGCAAGTGGTTTCTGGGTTCGCGGAGGGAATAGTGATACTAGGAGGAGATTTTAACTTGTCTTTGATTCCCTCAGTGCATACTTCATCTGGAAGGAGCGCCGTGCCTTTGAAACGCCTGACATCTCTGAAGCGGGATATTCATCAAATGCAATTGATCGACATATGGTGTGGTATACATCCTACGGGTAGGGACTATACCTTTTATTCCAGCCCCCATGACTCATATAGTCGTATAGACTTGTTTCTAGTTAGCCACTGTGTGTTAGCTTGGCGACCGAACCCCACGATCGGTAACATTGTGTGGTCCGATCATGCCCCGATCTTTTTGTTTTTTTCACCCCCAGATAGCTTGAGACGGGAGTGGATATGGAGGCTCAATGACAATTTGCTTAAGGATTCAATTTGCATGAATGATATTAAAAATTCTATTGGGGCCTTCCTGTCCACTCACAAATTGGATTCCACTTCATTGCCTCTACAATGGGAGGCTTTCAAGTGTGTGATCAGAGGGGTGCTGATAAAGCACGGGGCACGTATCAAGAAACTGAAAGTCATTCAAACACAGGAGCTGTTAGATCGGATACACAGGCTAGAGACAATGCATAAACGTAACCAAACGACGGAGACGTTGGCAGAGCTCACGAGATGTAGGGAGGAGCTAAGGACCCTTTTAAATGAAAAATACCTTCGGTATTGCAATCATTATAAACGTTTCCTCTACCAGCATTCGGATAAGTGTGGCAGGCCCCTGTCCCGTCTCCTGCACCCGCGAAATAATACAACGTTCATTCCTTGTCTGAAGCGGAGAGGAGGGGGGGAAGTGAGTAACCCAACAGAAATCTTGGAAGAGCTGAGGGTGTTCTATTCTGATTTATATAATATCCAAAGGAAATTCACCGATTTGGAGTCACAGACTCGGACTAAACGAATTGAGGAGTACATGACGGACACTGCCTTACCGATTCTGGAAAATGATGATGTTCAACAACTAGAGGTTCGGTTTACAGAGGAGGAGGTGGGTACGGTCATTAAGAATACCCCGGCTGGAAAGAGTCCAGGCCCTGACGGCTTCTCTCCAGCATTTTATAAAATTTTTCAAGAGTTGCTTACTCCATTCCTCACAAAAGTTTTTAATGCAATCTCTGAGACAACCCCATTTGCAGCTCAGTCATTAGAGGCCCATATTACGGTCCTTCCAAAACCCGGCAAGGACCCTACTGTGGTGTCTAATTATAGATCAATATCATTACTAAACATTGATATAAAGCTATTTTCTAAGGTACTAGCTAATAGGCTGGCCCCCCTCCTCCCCTCTATAATCGATGCAGATCAGGTGGGGTTCATACAGGGTAGGGAAGCACGAGACAATGTTAATAAAACTTTGTTGCTCATAGCGCACGCTAGATCAAAGTCCCAGCCGCTCGGCCTGCTATCCATAGACGCAGAAAAAGCATTCGACCGTGTGCATTGGGATTTCCTGAGGGCAGCTTTAAAACAAATAGGAATGGGTCCATGTTTCTTAAATAAAATTTTGTCCTTATACACATGCCCATCAGCCCGCATTAAAGCAAATGGCTCACTATCAAAACCTATTAACATTCAAAATGGAACAAGACAGGGATGCCCTCTTTCCCCGCTATTGTATGTTATAACAATGGAACATCTTGCTAATGCGATTAGAGGAAATCCCAGTGTACACGGTCTGCGCATGGGAGGACGAACATATAAGGCGGCATTGTATGCGGATGATTTATTACTATATGTTTCCCAACCACACATCACATTTCCCTCTCTGTTGGTGGAATTTGAAAGGTTCGGGGACCTAAGCAATTTTAGGGTCAATCACTCCAAATCGGAAGCTATAAATGTCTCTTTACAATCTCAGGAGGTGTCAATGGCCAAAAGTAACTTTCCATTTAAATGGCAGCCTAAAGCAATAAAATATTTGGGAATAAATGTCCCTGCTGATTTGGAATCCCTTTATTCCATGAATTATCAAACGCTTTTGTCACGAACGGTCAAAGATCTATTAACTTATCATAAAAAACCCATTTCCTGGTTTGGACGTATAAATACGTTTAAGATGGACATACTCCCTCGATTTCTGTACATTTTTCAGGCAGTCCCGATACTTCCTGCAGCGGGCTTTTTTCGAACCCTCAGGTCCGCACTGATTCAATTTGTCTGGGGACACTCCAGAGCTAGAGCAAAATATCAAACGCTTACTCGTTGCACTTCTACGGGGGGTGCTGGACTTCCAGACCTCCGTGGATATCATCGGGCGGCCCTGCTGGTTCGATTATTTGACTGGCATTTTAATGCAAATTCTAAAAAATGGATCACATTGGAACACGAGAGCTCATCAGTCCCCTTTAAAATATTTACCATGGATGGAGTCCCGGGAGGGGGTGGGATTAACTTCTGCAGATTTTTTGATTCGGGCTACATTGAAGGTATGGGATCAAATAAAACAGAAAGGGGTGTCCTTTCCTCCTTGCACCAATTTTGTCCAATCCAGAATTCCCTCCGGGAATCGGCCGTTCCAATTTTCTGAGATGGAGCGTGCGGCGGGAGGGCAGGTTATACCACGCCTTGGCTGGGTCCAATTTGATGTCCTTTGCAGACATGCAGAATATGGATCCCCCCCAGACCCTATCGTGGATTGAGTATAAGCAATTACTCTCGTTTGTTAGTGCTCGATCAAAGGGAGGACGACATTTGGCAATTGCTTCAGCTTTACCCTTTGAGAAATTGTTCATGCAGGAATCGTTGCCCCCCCATCTGATATCAATTATTTATAAGTTATTGGGGCGGACTGTTCCCTCTGCGGACTCAGATCCTAATTTTATGACCAACTGGGAGGAGGAGATGGGGACGACCTTCACAGACGAACAAAAACAGAAAGCATATATATTTACTCACAAAATGTCTACTGCTGGACACGCAAAAGAGAAAAACTATAAAATTTTGACAAGGTCGTATCAATACCTGGTGAGGCTCCACAGGATGTTTCCATCGGTTTCTGAGATGTGTTGGCGCTGTGAAAGTGAACGTGGTACAATGTTACATGTGTGGTGGGACTGTTCTAAAATCAAACCGTTTTGGGAGGCAGTTTTTCAGACATATACGAAAATAACTGGAGAGGTGGTGCCACAGTCTCCTCAAATAGCACTATTATCCATGCTTCCTGGGTCCTTCAGAGCCCAGAAGGGGGGTCTATTATGGTTTTGTCTAACGGCAGCAAGGGCAGTGATACCCAGACATTGGCGATCAATGGAGGTTCCGTCCTTGGGGGAGTGGCAGCAGGAATTTGCATATATCCATCATATGGAGGATCTATCAGCAGAAGCGGAGGGCAATACGGAAAGGTTCCTGAAAATATGGACGCCATGGATATTATATAAGAATACTAATGATTATCGAACCCTTTTTGACACCCGTCACTCCTAGCTCTCCTTCCCTTCCCCTTGTCCCTTCTTGTGTACCCTTCTAATACTACCCTTCTTTTCTTCAGTTCTTACTCTTTCTTACCTCGTTCTTACTTTTTTCTTTTCTTTTGATCAAAAAATTAAAGTTTGGAAGTGCATATAACCTCAGTGGGGTATTAGAATTTTTTCAATGTAAAGGTGTGGACACAGAAGAGATTCCCCACATGATGTGAAAAACTGATTGACAACAACTGATATATAAGTATTCCTTCTGTTTCAAATGTAAGAATATATAGTAGTTTTAGCTACAATAAGTTGTTAGTTAATATAGGGCATAATTGTGGCAATAATATGAGGAATACAGGATGAAAATCAATCTAAGTCTGTAACAAGATGTATACGTCATGTTGATGATACTGATGATCTTTTTCTCTTTCTGTTCTTTGTCTTTTTGTTGTGAATTATTCAATAAAGAAAGATTATACATAAAAAACGTTTTCAACTCACCTTCTCCAGCGATGCTGAGTTCGGCAGCTGCTCTCTGCTTTTTCCTGCCTGGTTCATTATGGCATGCATATTCATTTATGCAGCCAGAGCCGACCCAGAAGTAGCTGCAGAGGTGAGAGAGAGCGGTGGCTGGATGCTGAATCACGGGACTCTTCAGCACCACGGAGAGCAGGAGCGGGGACAGGTTAGTATATGTCCATGTGCAATCACGGAGTACGGATTGCACGTGGACAACCACTGTGTGCCGTGAATCATGGAGTATGAAGGGACATATGCGTATTTAACACGTCAGTGAAGAACGTCTGTGTTTTTCACTGAGAGTCATACACGTTACTAAGGGGTATACACATTACTGGGGGAAATACACTTTACTGTGGGGCATACAAATTACTGATAGCATAGATATTACTAAGGGGCATATAGCTCTGGTGTTGGGGCTTACACAGCTCTGGGGGCACATACAGCTCCGATGGGGGGGCTGGGGGCATATAGATCTGGAGGGGGGCTGGGGGCATACAGATCTGGTGGGAGGGGCTGGGGGCATACAGATCTGGTGGGAGTGGGCTGGGGGGCATACAGATCTGGTGGGGGTGGGGTTGGCTGGAGGCATATAGCTCTGGTGAGGAGAGGGCTGGGGCATACAGATCTGGTGAGGGGGGCTGGGGGATACAGATCTGGTGGGAGGGGGCTGGAGGCATACAGAGCTGGTGGTTGCTGGGGGGAATATAGATCTGGTGGGGGGGCTGGGGGTCATACAAATCTGGTGTGGGGGCTGGGGGTCATACAAATCTGGTGTGGGGGCTGGGGGTCATACAAATCTGGTGTGGGGGCTGGGGGGCATACAAATCTTGTGAGGGGGCCATACAGAACTTGTGAGGGGGGGTCACTGGAGGCATATAGCTCTGGTGAGGAGGGGGCTGGGGCATACAGCTCTGGGTAGGTGGGGGGGGGGGGTCACATACAGCGTTCCTTGGTGCTGCAGCTCTCCAGTCCCTCCAGTCTCTTCATCTGTGGACAGAGCTCAGCATGTTGCGCGGTAGCTCCGCCCACAGATGCACTTAAATACACAAGCAGCCCAGCAGGGAGCAGTGCACTGGGCTGCAGGTGCTGGATTTAAAGCGCCGGCAGCCAGAAAAGTGCTGCTGCTGCCAACCCATAACAGCGACAGCACACAGAGCCAGAGCAGTGAAGTAGCGCTTGGCTCTGCTCATGTGGATAGGAGGGGGAGAAAGTCAGACGGTGAGAGAGCGGGTGGGCGGAGCCACGGGACACATGGCTCACGATCGTGATACTGGGACACCCGCTCTGATCCGGTACAGTCCCGCTGTATCTGTATTTCAATTGTAGGGGTGGCTCTTACGTATTTGGTGTTATGTTGACACTATGGTCCCTGTCAGGAAATGTCGCCTCTCCACACAGCAGCTCTGCTCGTTGCTGGGGATTTCCCCTGCTTCAGCTCCTGTAGTCTAAGGGGCACTTTGCACACTACGACATCGCAGCTGCGATGTCTGTGGGGTCAAATCGAAAGTGACGCACATCCGGCGTCGCAGTCGATATCGTACTGTGTAAATCCTTTTTGATACGATTAACGAGCGCAAAAGCGTCGAAATCGTATCATCGGGGTAGCGTCGGTCATTTCCATAATTTCGGAAGGACCGATGTTACAATGTTGTTCCTCGTTCCTGCGGCAGCACACATCGCTGTGTGTGAAGCCGCAGGAGCGAGGAACATCTCCTACCTGCGTCCTGCAGCTCACGCCGGCTATGCGGAAGGATAGAGGTGGGCGGGATGTTTACGTCCCGCTCATCTCCGCCCCTCCGCTTCTATTGGCCGCCTGCCGTGTGACGTCGCTATGACGCCGCACGACCCGCCCCCTTAATAAGGAGGCGGGTCGCCGGCCAGATCGACGTCGCAGGGCAGGTGAGTGCATGTGAAGCTGCCGTAGCGATAATGTTCGCTACGGCAGCTATCACAAGATATCGCAGCTGCAACGGGGGCGGGGACTATCGTGCTCTGCATCGCAAGCATCGGCTTGCGACATCGTAGTGTGGAAAGTGCCCCTAAGTGTAGCGCTGAGCCATGCTGGAGTTACTTGTACGGGGCTCCTCTTCTCCTTGTTCCCCCGGATCCACCACTTCAGTTCTGCACCTCACCATGGCCCAGCCGCCCTTTGGAACACCAGAAGCACCCGGGCACCCCAGCAGGGCTTCAGAGAAGGCACCGGAAACAGGTACGTCGCAGGAGATAGCATGACCTCGCCGGATCCACAGGCTGCAGTTGGCAGGAGGGCTTCAGATGTGGACAGGCAGCAGGGGTTCAGAAGGCGGTCAATGTCTGGAGTGCTACAAGGGTTTTGCAGACCGCGAGAGACCACTAACTCGGCCCTGGGGTCAGATAGGTCGCGGGAACTGGGCAGGCTGCAGGGTCTGGCGATCCACGCAGGTCCGGCTGACCACGAGCTGCAGGCTTCACCGTCTCCAGTCCTGGCTTGGGTACAACTCCAGGCACGGGGCTCCCTCTGGTCTAGTGAGTTTGACTGGAGGAGAGAGAGACACTTCTCCGTATTGCAGGCCGCAGACCCCCACAAGGACTAGGCCTCACCTCCACCACGGCCTAGAGTATCAGCGTGGGTGGGCCAATATTAGATGAGGCAGACTCACACAGGTGTGCTATGACCCTTACTGCACTAAAGGGTGTTTGAGGGAGCTCTGCAGCAGCCTGATGATTCGGATTGGCTCTGCTTACTTGGAAGCTCCCTCATGCACGTCTGTCCTCCTCGGTGGCCACCTTGGAATCTATTATTGTGATATTTTTAATTTGCTGTTATACCTGTAAAAAAAAAAAAAAACCCAGAAAAAAATTCCAAATAAGAAACCATCTTCAGCCTCAAATAAGAAACTGTACCAATAAGAAACCAACTTCAGCATCGAGTTTTTTATTGCTGATGTTGAGCAATACTGGTGGTAAAATAAGGGAAATAAATGTCTGGTTTTACTGCACATATACCCCTCCCCCTGCACTGACTGACAGCCACTCAGCAGTGGAACCTGCTGTCAGTCAGTGTTGAGAGCACGGTATATTGAGTGGTGACTAAAACCTCATCGGGGCTATCCCTATGACTGAAAGCCAGACACTGTCATATTATATGTTTATGACCACATGTAAATATTTCTTCGCAATTTAGTAACACTTATTATTTTTTATATGTGGCTGTATTTTTTACCTGATTGGAGCTAATAACATTTGGATTGACAGTGGTATCTTCCTATATGTCACACATTCATGGGGAGGGGGTTATTTCCGTATTTAAGTATTTTTATTTTCAACTTGCTTCCCTTGCAACTGGGGCTGACAATGATTCAGCAGTGACCATATCCTGTGTGTATGGGGGAGAAGGCACCATCAGCTGTTTCTTCCCTGTTTCCTCGAAAGTAAGACCTACCTGGAAAGTAAGCCCTAGTAGGATATTTGGGGATTTTTTTGAGTATACTTAACCCCTTAAGGACAAAGCCAGTTTTGTACTAAATGCCCAGGCCATTTTTTGCAATTCTGACCAGTGTCCCTTTATGAGGTTATAACTCTGGAACGCTTCAACGGATCCTGGTGATTCTGACATTGTTTTTTCGTGACATATTGTACTTCATGATAGTTATAAATTTAGAACGATGTTTTTTGCTTTTATTTGTGAAAAAATCAAAAATTTGATGAAAATTTTGCAATTTTCAAACTTTTAATTTTTATGCCCTTAACCCAGAGAGTTATGTCACACAAAATAGTTAATAAATAACATTTTTGTCTACTCTACATTAGCGCAATTTCTGAAACAAATTTTTTTGGGGTTAGGAAGTTAGAAGGGGTCAAAGTTCATCAGCAATTTCCCATTTTTTTAAACAAAATTCACAAAACCATTTTTTTAGGGACCACATCACATTTGAAGTGACTTTGAGAGGCCTGGGTGAAAGAAAATACCCAAAAGTGACACCAATCTAAAAACTGCACCTCTCTACCTAAAGAGAAGAAACCCCTCACAAGTGATGCCATTTTAAAAACTAGACCCCTCAAGGCTTCTATCTAGGGGTATAGTGAGCATTTTGGACCCACAGGTACTTCACAGATTTTGATAACGTTACATTATCACATTGAAAAATTCATTTTTTTTTCTCAAAAATGTTGCTTTAGCAACAATTTTTTTCACTTTTTCAAGAGGTAATTCCAAAAATTTGACCCCAATGTTTGTTACCCACTTTTTTATGAGCGCGGGGATACCTCACATGTGGTCTGATACCTTTGTTTGGAGAAATGGGAGGCCTTGGAACGGAAGGAGCAATATTTGAATTTTGGAAAGGAAATTTGGCTGAAAAAGATTGCGGGCACCATGTCGCATTTGGAGGACCCCTAAGGTATGTAAACAGCAAAAAAAACCCACAAGTGACCCCATATTGGAAACTAGGCCCCTCAAGGAATTTATCTAGATGTTTGGTGAGTACCCTGAACCCCAGGTGCTTCACAGAAGTTTATAACGTTGAGCCATGAAAATAAAAAAATAAAATTTTATCACAAAATTGTTACTTCAACCAGGTAGCTTTTTTCCACAAGGGTAACAGGAAAAAATCACCATGAAATTTATTGCGCAATTTCACCTGAGTTTGGTGATATCTTGTATGTGGTGGAAATCAACTGTTTGGGCACACGGCAGGGCTCAGAAGAGAAGGAGTGCCATTTGACTGCAAAATTGGCTGGAATCCATAGCGGACGCCATGTTGCATTAGGAGAGCCCCTGAGGTGCCTAAACAGTGGAGGTCCCCCACAAGTGACCCCATTCTGGAAAATAGACCCCACAAGGAATTTAGGAATTTATCTAGATGTTTGGTGAGTACCCTGAACCCCCAGGTGCTTCACAGAAGTTTATAATGTTGAGCTGTGAAAATAAAAAAAACATATTTTTACCACAAAATTGTTACTTCAACCAGATAGCTTTTTTTTTTAACAAGAGTACGCGAAAAAAAATCAGCATAAAATTTATTGTGCAATTTCTCCTGAGTATGCTGATACCTTATGTGTGGTGGAAATCAACAGTTTGGGTGCACAGCAGGTCTCGGAAAGGAAAAAGTGCCATTTGACTGAACAATTGGCTGGAATAATTAGCAGACGTTATGTCGCATTTGGAAAGCCCCTAAGGTGCCTAAACAGTGGAGGTCCCCCACAAGTGACCCCATTCTGGAAACAAGACACCTCAAGGCTTTTATCTAGGTGTATATTGATCATTTTGAATCCACGAATACTTCACAGAATTTGATAAGCTTAGGTTGCCATATTGAAATTTTCATTTTTTTCACAAAAATGTTGATTTAGCATCACATTTCTCACTTTTTCAAGAGGCAACAACAAAACGTGGACCCCACAGGTTATCTAATTTCTTGTGAGCGCAGGGATACCCCACATGTGGCCAAAACCTCTGTTTGGATAAATGGGAGGGCTTAGAATGGAAGGAGCTCCATTTGAATTTTGGAAAAGTTGAAATAAATTGCGCGCACCATGTCACATTAGCAGGGCCCCTTGGGTACCTATGCATCAGAAACCCCCACAAGTGACCCCATTTTGGACACTGGACCCCTCAAGGATTTTATTCAGGAGTATAGTGAGCATTTTGAATCCACAGGTACTTCACAAAAATGTTGCTGTAGCAACAAATTTCTCACTGTTAGGCTATGTGGCCATGATCCAGCGACATGCCGTCTAGTACACAGTGTCAGACTTCCTGCAGAGATGTGAGTGTTGTCCACGGGAGAACGCAGCTGCCCATGCCCACGATTTGGGTTCGGGCTGCTGTGGATTTTAGCTCTATTCTACCTGCAGAGAACACTCTCGTCTCCGCAGCATAAGTTGACATGCTGAGGCTCGGGAATCTGCACCACAGGTCAGTTTATGCTGCGGAGAAGAGAAGCACAGTGGGCACGGGATTTCTAAAAATCCTTCCACTGTGCCTCTACTGCACAACGCAGCGTTATGGACGCAGGGAAAACACTCTGCGCCCAAAACGCTGCAAACCCTGATTGTGGTCACACAGCCTAAAATGCTACAATGGATGAATGGATAGATGTCAAACACATATAACATCCCACCCCCCTGCATATTCTAAGCTGGCGCCTTTCAGTGACTTTCATATGGCACTAAAGGGTGCCTAGCCTTGTATTTAGCCCAAAAAAAAATAATTAAAATAAATGACGTGGGGTCCCCCCTATTTTTGATAGCCAGCTAGGGTAAAGCAGACAGCTGTAGCCTGCAAACCACAGCTGACAGCTTCACCTTGGCTGGTGATTAATTTGGAGGGCTCCCCAAGCTGTTTTTTTTTTTAAATTATTTATAAATAAATAATTAAAAAAAAAAAACAAAACGTGGGGTCCCCCCAAATTATATCACCAGCCAAGGTGAAGCTGACAGCTGGGGTCTGGTATTCTCAGGGTGGGAAGAGCCATGGTTATTGGACTCTTCCCAGCCTAAAAAT
The DNA here is from genome assembly GCF_048569485.1 of Anomaloglossus baeobatrachus. NCBI lineage: Eukaryota > Metazoa > Chordata > Amphibia > Anura > Aromobatidae > Anomaloglossus > Anomaloglossus baeobatrachus. The sequence goes on along the minus strand of NW_027442154.1, from coordinate 124,548 downwards.
AGCAGGCCGCAGCCACCCCAGAAGTGGCGCATCCATTAGATGCGCCAATCCTGGCACTTCGCCCCAACTCATCCCGTTGCCCTGGTGCGGTGGCAAACTGGGTAATAAATGGGGTTGATACCAGATGTGTAATGTCACCTGGCATCAAGCCCAGCAATTAGTGATGTCACGGTGTCTATCAGATACCAGACATAACTAATTGACAGTAAAAAAAAAAAAAAAAAAAAAAAATTAACAAAAAAAAAAAATATTTGAAAAAACACTCCCCAAAACTTTCCCTCATTCACTAATTTATAGAAAAAAAAATCCGTCCACTGTAATCCATTTGGACGTCCCGAGGCGATTCTGAACCTTCTAGAATATGGGGGGCACGTTCAGGGAACGTATCCCCCATTTTCTAGGAGTGCAGACCCTCCATTTGAGGAGAGTGGGTGCAAAGAATCTGCACCCACTCTCCCTGGGTCAGAGCTGCAGAGTGCGAGCAGCCAGCGCAGCTCTCTGAAAGCAAAGCAGGAAGCTGAGCTCAGCTGCTCTGCACATGTGACCGCACTGACCGGCGTCTGCTGTGAAGGAGGGGGGATCGCGGTGGATGAAGGCTGGAAAAGGTACGCGCGACACCGGGGAACACCGGGGGGGGGGGTTGGGGGTGACCTGGCAGGGCCTGGGGAGCAGGTTTCTGTCGCATGTGTTATGGCACATACGACAGAAACCAAAGGAAAAGGGTGATTGCGTCCGGCGCGCTGCTGTGCGCGCGGCCATCTTGGATTTTCGGGACGGGGTTGGGGGTCGGGGGGTGCACTTTGGCGACACCGGGGGACCAGAGAAGACCGGGAAAGAGATTTATCTCCCATCTGACATGTTTGATCATACCAGATGAGAGAGAAATAATTTTTTACCGGCAATGTCATTTACTATAACTTGATGATCGGTATACGGTGTATACCGGTCATCACGTGACTGGGGACCAGAAAAACCATCCCGAATCATGATCTCCAGGGTCTCAGCTACCCCCAGCAGCTGAGACCCCGGAAATTTTCTGACGCTGGGGGGTGCTATACACTTATTTCTGCCCGCCGTTTTAAAACGGCAGAAAGGAATAAGTACCTGATTCTGCCGCCGTTTTAAAACGTAACGCGGTCGTAATGGGGTTAAAATATAAGCCCTTGTTCTGTCCTCCCTACATGGGCCCTGAGGCGTGTGAGGCTTGACAGGCAGCTAAACCTTTACCCACCATAGCTTAATATGGAGACTGTTGCTTGAAGTCTGTTTTTATTAAACGTTGTTAAATGTGTTTGTACATATTTCATTGTTCTTAGTTTCACCAATCAGCACGTGTATAATACAGCAGGGAACATACATACAGAAGCCTGACAATATACATACAAATGTACAAGCAGCTTGAATCTAACTTAGTAAATGCAGAGAGAATCCAGAGCTGCAGATGACAACAAACATAGATTTCCTTACCAGTGATGCTATCACAAAGGGGGATAAAATGGAGAACGTCCTCAGTGTGTGAGTAATTAGAAAATAGAGATTTCCTACCCAGAATGCACCGCAAAGGGAAGGAGAAAAGAGGCATGAAAAACAAAGCTGATGCTGATAAAGTTTGGTCACTAGAGGGAGCTAAAGAGCAACCTAGTAAAGAAACGTACAGCAAATCAAACAATAAAAAATAAAGATTAAATGCAAAAGTCAGAACAGCCCTACTTCAAAAATAAACTCTACTTGCGGCTCCATAAGGAAATGTACAAGCAACTAAAAAAGTTAAAAAAATTCACTACGACTTTTAGTAAAGAAAGCAGGCACTCCCAAAAGAAATCTGACACCTCCCCCACCCCCCAAAAAAACAGACCCCAAACAATTACAGTTAGCAAGTAGCGATGGTGGATGGACTCTCACACAGAGATCTGTATTGGTGTCAGGTCCCTCGCTGTTCCAGCTGCATTGCACCGCAGAGCTCTATATACAGTTACAGACAAGGCAGCGGCAGTAATAAACCGTCTGTGCCTTTCTCTCCGTTGCTACATGTTTGTGTGTTGCTGTGCTGCTCTTTTATTTTTTTGTGCACATTAACGTATGAAGGATTTTTTTTTTCCAAGATGACTCATAGTTTTTCATTTTACCATAAAATGTGCTGGAAATTAAGTAAAAATTCAAAGTACAGTGAAATAGTGAATAAATAGTTGGTGCAGACTACATCCGATCACACTGTTGTTACCTCTAGTGCGAGCCGATCAAACACTAAACACTGCAGGCGTCTCACATCGGGCTGAGCTCCGAGCGTACCCGAGCACAGCGATACTCACGAGGGTGGTTTACATACGTAAAGCATCCGATCTACGCACTTTCTTGGAAAAGTCTGAGTTTGTACCGAACACTGAACTTCAGATTCACTCATCTCTAGTGGTGAATAAAAATCACTTTTGTAAAAAAAATCAGTTGGGGCACCATTTTCCGACACCGGTAACATTATTCTTTTTGCGTCGATGGAGTTGAGTGAGGACTTGTTTTTCTTGATGAGCCGACATTTTCATTGATCCCATTCTAGCTGCAATATGGATAATTCATCACTTTTCATTGTATTTATATTGCTATAAAAATAATGTGCTACTTTTATCGGTCGGTTTTACTACTTAAATAGCACGTTTCATGTTGAAGTTTTTTTTTCCTACCCTAGTGATATCTTACCTTCATTATTATCTGCAGTATTTTACATATGGGCTCATCGCCTTCTCATTCAGGTCCTTATAATATCGGATTCTCAGTGGACATTTTTTATATAGGAGAATTCTCCTGATTGCCCCGTGAAGGATGGATATTAGTGATGTGTCGGTTGCGAACGATCCGACGCAAAGATCCGGCTCCCTGCTGTGAACGACAGGAGCCGGATCACCAGTGTGAGCCACTGAAATCACTAAACGGCTCTTTTCGCAGTCAAAACCTCGCCCACCCGCGGCTAAACTCCGCCTACTCAGCAATCTAATTGGCCGCTTGTAAGTGGGCGGGGCTTAGCCGCTGGTGGGCGGGGCTTTGGCGGCGTTACTATAATCTTAAATATGTGTTCACCTGAGGTGAACACATATTTAATAAGCAGCCAAGAATGGGCTCAAAGATCCGGCTCTTTTTGGTGAACGGAGCCATAGGAACCGGATCACCAAAAAGAGCCGGACTGCTCATGATTAATGGATATGGACAGGGACAAGATGGTGGAGAGGATATTACACCTCACCCTAGAGGTCCTCCCCCTGGGTAGGCGTTCCCTATCCGCCTGGTCCCGCCCACTGGTGTGTCCGTCCTTCCCTGAGGGGGGGGTGACTAGGGTTTCAGGTCGGCTGATTTAACCCTTCGTGGGATAGGTGTTGTGCGGGGGCCTACGTGTACAACTACCTGGTTTTCCAGGGCGCTACATAAGTGATAGGGTTTATCCTTCCTGTTCTTCCCTAGAGGCAGTGATTCCCACCCCATGTTTCTCATGATACACCGCTCAGCCTCTTGGTGGAACACAACAACCAGGGACTGCCCTGTATTGGTAACTGGTACCTACTGTCAGCAAAGTCCAACCTCAGAGGCTCTGGTGATGACTGGGTAGGCACTTAACTATGCCCCTCCGGGTAAGCCTGGTTCAGGGCACAGTGAGGCTACACCCTTCTCCTCAACCTATTAGTGTGACAGGTTTACATTTAATTCTTCAAATGACATGATTTAGATGAAACCCCCAAAGGATCCATTCACTGTAAGAAGGCAGCATAGTTAGTCTGGACTCCTCATGGCAGCGCGGCAATCATCCCTATCTAGTGAATGGTTATCTCCAGTAATTGTATTATTACAGCGGATTCTTTATGATGTTACATCATCATCTTCTCCCCATTCAGGTCCCTACAATATCGGATCCTCTCAGTGGAGATCTTCTATATAAGACAATTCTCCTGATTGACCCATCAAGAATGGATATGGACAGGGACAAGATGGCGGAGAGGATATTACACCTCACCCTAGAGATCCTCTTCCGGCTTACTGGAGAGGTGAGAGATTCTGATGACGTCACATTACATCATTCTTATCTATGGGAATAACAGATGGACAGAACTGGAGAGGTGAGGACTCTGGAAATGTCTGGAGTGAGATTTATTACTGTGTCTCTCCATAACCAGGATTACACAGTAGTGAAGAAGACCTCTAGTGAGCGCTGTCAGGCCCCTGTGTCTGAGGGATGGGGAAGACCCCTGAGCCCAATCACGGGGCCTCCACCTCACCCCCCGATACATGAGGACATCAATGACCAGAAGATCCTAGAACTCACCTACAAGATGATTGAGCTGCTGACTGGAGAGGTGACACTGCTGGGAATGCTGGGACATTATACAGTAACGCTATGAAGGGATCGGGGGTGACTGTATCATTGTATGTGTCAGGTTCCTATAAGGTGTCAGGACGTCACCGTCTATTTCTCCATGGAGGAGTGGGAGTATTTAGAAGGACACAAAGATCTGTACAAGGACGTCATGATGGACGTTCCCCAGCCCCTCACATCACCAGGTAATAGACAGGACTAAATACACACGGCCTAGAATTATCAGTATGTAAGGAATTAATTCAGTCCCTGTATGTGTCTCCTCCAGGTCAATCCAGTAAGAGGACAACACCAGAGAGATGTCCCCGTCCTCTTCTCCCACAGGACTGTAAACAAGAAGATCCCGATGTTCCTCAGGATCATCAGGTAGATGGAGAGAAGGGGCTATGAAATCTCCTATGATGTGTAGACGGCTGTGAAGGTCTTGTGCTCAGTCTTGTTTTATCCTCCAGTATTATATGTGTTATACTTGTGTAATGAGAGCGGTGGAGATGGCAGGATTAGAGCTGATCATAGATGTGACTTCTCCATATGTCTGTGACTTTTACAATATTTGTTTCAGGGGGAAGATCTGCCCCATATTAATACTACAGAGACATATGTGAGGGGTGATGAGTGGAGTAAAGAGGAGATTCCTACAGATAACCGCCCAGGTGAGTAGTGACCACTAAATGCAGAGAAGTCACAGATTCTTCTCAGTCACCGGCTGTGGCTGCTTTATCAGGGTTGTAGTCCGGCCATATCAAATAGTCACCATTCTATTGCTGGACCCCCACATGCTCCTCCACCCAAAACTGTCCCCATTATTTTGGGCATTGGACGCCCCTGTGTTGGAATGAGATCTGTATCAGCTAGATCTTACAGGAAGGATCCACCCTATGCCGTGAAATTAGAAGACATTGACCCTTAGCTGCCCAGATCTCTAATCTGCAAAGAAAAATCTAATCTGTATAGTGGACCGCTAAGAGAAAGCGGAGGGTAATGATGCTGGTGACGTCCTAGATTCTTAGTTTGGTGCCGCGTTCACCAGGTGAATAAAGATTGATTGCTCTCAGTGGGAGTAACAAAATAATAATCTTGTAGTTGATGAAGAGACCTAAGTACAGTGTAACCTCGCTCAATGAGTAACCCAGTTAACGAGAATTTCGCTTAACAAGCAAAGATTTCTGTAAATTTGTAACTCGGTTTATGAGAAAGCTTTGCTGTACGAGCAAAATACTCACCGCACACACTTCCGGTTTCGAACATCCACCGTGCTCTGACCTGCTCTTGCAGTCCACACAAGCACGCACAAAACACACACAAATAAATACGCACTCACACACATACAGTATTATGCTCACCTTACGTTCCGTTTCATCGCCGGCCTCATGGTTCTTGTAGTTTGCCGGTACATCGCGACGAGGGAGGAATCCTTGCGGCGAACTACAAAACCCAGGAGGCCGGCGTTGTCCTTACGGTAGGTAAGGTGAGCATAATATGTGTATGTGCCGCCCCCACGGCAGCAGACGGGCCGCTCAGATCCGGATCTGCAGTGGCTCGAGGGATCTCCAGACCCAGGGGTCACGCGGACACTCAAATAAAAGTGACGTATATGTACGGGGATTGCTGTAGATACTTCGTGACGCCACCCACGGTGTGTGGTAATATGTGGTACCACCGCTGCTGTTGGGAGGCACCCGGGGGCGATGGAATGGCAGCTGTTTTTTTAACCCCTCCGTGGGTAGGGGTGGATGCCCCGGGGCTCAGTGTCCAGGACACAGGGATCGCTGTAGGCTGGAGGTGGCGCGCTGGGCCGGACCGGGGAATGTTGGTGCACTCACTGTTGAATAACTGCACACAAGTCTGTTGGTAAACCAAGGTGTCAGTGGCCGGCTGCCGTGTCCGGGTGTACTCGGGTCCCACACCCGGCTGGTGTACCGATGTCCCTTCCTCCGGCACTCTGTAATTTTCCTCACTTTGGGACAACTCCGTATAGAATGGGGAAGTCTGCTCCCGGTATTTTCTGGTTGGGAGACTTGCCCGCGAAAACTGACCCTTGGGATCTCAGTGGGTGTTTGCGGATACCCTATCCCCCGCGGTGGGCTGCCGTTTCGCTCTATCGGGGCTAACACTTCTGGAGCAGTGTTTGGAACCTTGCTCCTGGTTTGGTGAATTAGAGAAGGGGCTTGCAACCGTCTTCTAACTAGGGTCCAGGTTCCCCTCCTGTGCACGCTTTCCGGACCGGATCTCCGCTGTCGGTAACGGCGGGCTTCAACCCTGTCCCGGTCCACTTTGGATTTCTTGCGATCGGACTCCCGTCGCCTTTGGACACGGTCCACTGCTTGCCACCTAGCCAGTAGACCAGGGCCACTAACCTGGCTACCCTTCACTAGGCTGTCAACTTCTACTCTCCACTTAAAAACTGACTGGTTCCCGCCCCCGGATCTTCAAGACCCCTAGGTGAGCGCTCCCAATCCACCTAGTCCTGCCCACTAGTGTGTCCTTTTTACCCTGAGGGGGCTGGCTAGGATTTTGTGTCTGATGGGACCTGGTGTGGGAAGGTGTTATGTCGGGTGTAGTGCTCTTCTGTGACCACCTGGCGACGCCAGGGCGTCACATGCACCTTCCATTCCATCGCCGGCCTCCTGGGTCTTGTATTTCGCCGTTCCAGGATGTGTATCGGCAAGTATCGCGACGAGGCAGGAACTTCCCCTGTCAGCCGCTACTCAAAGGCAGCGCGTTGACCAATCAGAGGCAAGCGGCTCCTGCCTTTGACGTCAGCGCTCTGGGTGCGGAAGTTCCTCCCTCGTCGTGATGGTTACCCGATACATAGCCCGTACTAGTGAACAGCAAGTCCCAGCAGGCCGGCGATGGAATGGAAGGTAAGGTGAGCATAATACAGTCATATGAAAAAGTTTGGGCACCCCTATTAATGTTAATCTTTTTTCTTTATAACAATTTGGGTTTTTGCAACAGCTATTTCAGTTTCATATATCTAATAACTGATGGACTTAGTTATATTTCTGGATTGAAATGAGGTTTATTGTACTAACAGAAAATGTGCAATGTGCATTTAAACAAAATGTGACCGGTGCAAAAGTATGAGCACCCTTATCAATTTCTTGATTTAAATACTCCTAACTACTTTTTACTGACTTACTGAAGCACTAAATTGGTTTTGTAACCTCATTGAGCTTTGAACTTCATAGGCAGGTGTATCCAATCATGAGTAAAGGTATTTAAGGTGGCCACTTGCAAGTTGTTCTCCTATTTGAATTTCCTATGAAGAGTGGCATCATGGGCTCCTCAAAACAACTCTCAAATGATCTCAAAACAAAGATTATTCAACATAGTTGTTCAGGGGAAGGATACAAAAAGTTGTCTCAGAGATTTAATCTGTCAGTTTTCACTGTGAGGAACATAGTAAGGAAATGGAAGAACACAGGTACAGTTCTTGTTAAGCCCAGAAGTGGCAGGCCAAGAAAAATATCAGAAAGGCAGAGAAGAAGAATGGTGAGAACAGTCAAGGACAATCCACAGACCACCTCCAAAGACCTGCAGCATCATCTTGCTGCAGATGGTGTCAATGTGCATCGGTCAACAATACAGCACATGTTGCACAAGGAGAAGCTGTATGTGAGAGTGATGCGAAAGAAGCCGTTTCTGCAAGCATGCCACAAACAGGGTCGCCTGAGGTATGCAAAAGCACATTTGGATAAGCCAGTTACATTTTGGTAGAAGGTCCTGTGAACTGATGAAACAAAGATTGAGGAGTTTGGTCATACAAAAAGGTCTTATGCATGGAGGAAAAAAAACACGGCATTCCAAGAAAAGCACTTGCTTGTATTACTATTGTATGAACTCCTCTTAGTGGGCTTGAGTATAATGTAATAATATTGTATGAACTGAGGATTTTGATTGCGTTAGGGCAATGACAACCAGAGACGGGTTCTTGGTGCAAAGAAGTTTTCTAATATGCAACCAACAATATGTACACAGGAAAGAACATAAACACAGTAAATACCTGCCAGGTTCGGAGCAAAGGGGAATTCCCGGGACCGCGCATCGGACCCCCCCCCAGGGAGGCCACCAGGAGCGAACCCCTATACAGGGGCTGTCTGCTGGCAATCACCCCAGAAGGCCTAAATGCGCAGCAGCCGGGACACGAAAGGGCAACAGGTTATAGTCCAAAAATGTCTGTACTGGATGTGGGTCTTAGGGTGGATATGTACCGGAAGGGACCGGGCACAAACGCCAACCAGAGACGGCAGACAGAATCCGGGACCAGCGAGGGCACAGCTCGATGAGACCAGTTAGAGTCCAGGGCCGGTGTCAGGTGATTCACCAGGATGCAAAATAACAACAAGGAAATGAGAGCAGCAGGTCAGGAGTAGACAGGAAGCAGTATACTCAAGCAACTAGACTAAGCTTAGGGGCGGGCTTTTAAACAGATGAACAGGAAGTAGGGCAGCAGAACACAAAACTCCATGTTAACAAAGGGCAAGATCCAATGTCAGCAAACTGGAAATCCTGGAACACTGACATTACCCCCCCCCACCCCTACCAGAAACGGCCTCAGGACGAACCAGGGCCAGGCTTGTCCGGGTACCTCCGATGAAACTGAGCAATCTTCCGGGGCGCTCGCATGTTACCCACAGGTTCCCAGGAATCGTCCTTGGGGTAGTACCCCTGCCAACGAACCAGATACTGAAGCCGATGCCAATGGAGCCGGGAGTCAATAATGTCCTCAACCACAAACTGCTCCTGGCCATCAACCATCACCGGTGGAGGAGGAGGCACGATACGTCCCTGAAACGTATTAGGGGAAACCGGTTTCAGCAGGGAAACGTGAAAGACGTTCCTTCAAATTCCGCGGTAACTTCAACCGACAGGCCACAGAGCTCACTATCACGGTGATCTTGAACGGACCAATGAATTTCTGCCCCAGCTTCTGCGAAGTAACACCCAGTTTTAGTTTCTTAGTGGATAACCACACCGAGTCCCCTACCTTATACATGGGTGCCTTTTTCCGGTGAGTGTCTGCCGACTTCTTGTAACGCTCCTGGGCTGAGGCCAACGAGTCCTTCAAAACCTCTAGATTTTGCTGTAGCTCCGTCAATCTGTCCTCCACCGCTGGCACCGAAACAGCTACTGGTGACCTAGGCAAAATACTCGGATGATAACCTAAGTTAGCGAAAAAGGGCGTTACCTTAGTGGAGCTGCTCTGAGTGTTGTTATACGAAAACTCCACCAAAGGAAGCAGCTTCAACCAATCGTCCTGCAGATGGCTGACGTAACAGCGCAGGTACTGCTCCAGGGTTTGATTAGTCCGTTCTGTTTGCCCATTTGTCTGGGGATGGTATGCAGAAGACAAACAGACATCAATATGGAGTGCAGAACAAAACCCTTTCCAGAATTTAGAAGTGAACTGCACGCCCCGGTCAGAGATGATCTCGTCAGGTACCCCATGCAACTAAAATATATTCTGGATAACCAAATCCACTGTGTCTGAGGGAAGACCGGTACATGGAATGAAGTGAGCAGCCTTTGTCAACCGGTCCACTACCACCAAAATGGTATTATTACCGCCAGAGATGGGCAACTCCACAATAAAATCCATTGAGATGGATCCCCAAGGGCGAGATGGTATGGGTAATGGTTGAAGGAGTCCCGTAGGAGCCACACGAGGGACCTTGCACCGGGCACAAACCGCACACGAGTGGACATAGTGTTTCACATCCTTCAAACAGGTTGGCCACCAGAAAAAATGACTCAGAAATTCCTGCGTCTTCTGTACCCCCCTATGACCTGCCAACACGGAGTCATGGACCAACTTGAGAACCCGAAGTCTTACAGCCTTTGGGACATAAATACGTTGCTCTCTCAACCACACACCATTCCGAAGGACAAGAGTCACATCATTCGGGGGGGCAGCAAGAAATACGTCACCATCATGGGCCAGCTTGATGTCCTTCCACAAGTCCTGGTCCCGGATTACTCCAACAAAATTGGCATCTGATAAAATGGTCTGAGACGGGGTTCCAGGCACGGAGTCCATGGCGTGGATTCGGGACAAGGCATCGGCTTTCCCATTACGTGACCCTGGACAGTACATAACGATAAAATTGAACTGGCTAAGGAACAGGCTCCAACGGGCTTGCCGTGGAGACAGGCACCTGGCAGATTTAAGGAATTCCAGGTTACGATGGTCTGTGAGAACTACCACTTGTTGCGCTGCTCCCTGTAAGTGGTGTCTCCATTCCTTAAAAGCAGAAATAATTGCCAACAACTCCTTGTCCGCAGTGTCATAGTTCTTTTCTTTAGGGGACAACCGGCGAGAAAAGAAGGCACACAGGTGCAAGAGACTCTTCTCCCCAGTCCTCTGTGAAAGGATAGCCCCTAATGCATAATCGGAAGTATCGACTTCCACAATAAAAGAGAGTGCGGGATTCGGGTGTATTAGTATTGGCGCTGAGGTAAAACAAACCTTGAGACGATTAAAAGCTTCCTGGGCCTGGGCGGACCACACGAACTTCTGCCCCTTTTTGGTTAACGGGATGATGGGACGGACGATCTCTGAAAAGTTGTGGATAAGGCGTCTGTAAAAATTAGCAAAACCGACAAAGCGTTGCACCTCCTTGATGTTTCCCGGTTCCGGCCAGTCTAGAATTGCCCGTATCTTGCCAGACTCCATGTTCAGTCCCTGAGGAGAGATGACATATCCTAAAAATTGTATCTTTGAGCAATGGAATTCGCACTTCTCCAGTTTAATATACAGGTGGTTATCCCTCAGATGGGCAAGTACTGTCTTGATGTGCTCCTGGTGTTTCTGTAGGGAATCAGAAAAGATCAAGATATCATCCAGGTAAATCACCATGAACTGGTCCATTATATCCCTAAAATATTGTTGACTAGGTGTTGGAAAGTCGCAGGGGCGTTACAGAGTTCGAAGGGCATCACTAGATACTCATAATCTCCATACCGACATCTGAGCGCTGTTTTCCACTCGTCCCTGGGACGTATGCAGAGTAGATTATATGCCCCACGGAGATTCAATTTAGTAAATATTTTGTCCTGTTGTACTCCAATAGTTCGGGAATCAATGGCAACGGATACCGGTTCCGGATGGTTATCTTATTTAGTTCCCAGTAGTCGATACAAGGTCTCAGAGTCCCCTCTTTCTTCTTCACGAAAAAGATGGGTGCCCCCGCTGGTGAGGTAGAAGGTCGAATAAATCCCTTGGCTAGGTTTTCATCGATATAATCTTTCAGTACTTGTAACTCTGGGGCCGCCAACGGGTAGACATGACCAAACGGGATCTCTGCCCCTGGGAGTAATTCTATGGGACAATCATACGGTCTATGCGGGGGAAGCCGATCTGCTTTTTTTTGTAGCATATATCTGCGAATTCATTATAAACCGGGGGTAGAACAGGTACCTGTACAGTGCCCTCCGAATTCTGTGTTACTGGAACCGGTACAGTTGGACTAATGGTCGGACCACTCTTGGGTGGGAAGGATATTTCTTTAGTCTCCCAATCGATGACTGGATTTGCAGACCGCAGCCAAGGAATTCCTAAAATTATCGGAAAATGAGGAGAAGAAATCAACATGAAAACAAGGGTCTCCTGCTGACCTGGTTTCATCACACATTCAAGGGGTACTGTCTCCCGATCAACTGGTCCGGACACTAATGGAGAACCGTTTACTGTCTCCATGGTAACCGGTGAGGATCTTTGTTGAGTCCGGATACCGTGTTTCCTGGCAAAAGAAGAGTCCATGAAATTTCCCCCTGCCCCAGAGTCTATCATAAAACATATAGTTATTTGTAACGGGTGCATAATTATGTAACAACCATAACAATATAAGTATAGAAATACATACAGTTAGGTCCAGAAATATTTGGACAGTGACACAAGTTTTGTTATTTTAGCTGTTTACAAAAACATGTTCAGAAATACAATTATATATATAATATGGGCTGAAAGTGCACACTCCCAGCTGCAATATGAGAGTTTTCACATCCAAATTGGAGAAAGGGTTTAGGAATCATAGCTCTGTAATGCATAGCCTCCTCTTTTTAAAGGGACCAAAAGTAATTGGACAAGGGACTCTAAGGGCTGCAATTAACTCTGAAGGCGTCTCCCCCGTTAACCTGTAATCAGTGAAGTAGTTAAAAGGTCTGGGGTTGATTATAGGTGTGTGGTTTTTCATTTGGAAGCTGTTGCTGTGACCAGACAACATGCAGTCTAAGGAACTCTCAATTGAGGTGAAGCAGAACATCCTGAGGCTGAAAAAAAGAAAAAATCCATCAGAGAGATAGCAGACATGCTTGGAGTAGCAAAATCAACAGTCGGGTACATTCTGGGAAAAAAGGAATTGACTGGTCAGCTTGGGAACTCAAAAAGGCCTGGGCGTCCATGGATGACAACAGTGGTGGATGATCGCCGCATACTTTCTTTGGTGAAGAAGAACCCGTTCACAACATCAACTGAAGTCCAGAACACTCTCAGTGAAGTAGGTGTATCTGTCTCTAAGTCAACAGTAAAGAGAAGACTCCATGAAAGTAAATACAAAGGGTTCTAGATGCAAACCATTCATCAATTCCAAAAATAGACAGGCCAGAGTTAAATTTGCTGAAAAACACCTCATGAAGCCAGCTCAGTTCTGGAAAAGTATTCTATGGACAGATGAGACAAAGATCAACCTGTACCAGAATGATGGGAAGAAAAAAGTTTGTAGAAGAAAGGGAACGGCACATGATCCAAGGCACACCACATCCTCTGTAAAACATGGTGGAGGCAACGTGATGGCATGGGCATGCATGGCTTTCAATGGCACTGGGTCACTTGTGTTTATTGATGACATAACAGCAGACAAGAGTAGCCGGATGAATTCTGAAGTGTACCGGGATATACTTTCAGCCCAGATTCAGCCAAATGCCGCAAAGTTGATCAGACGGCGCTTCATAGTACAGATGGACAATGACCCCAAGCATACAGCCAAAGCTACCAAGGAGTTCATGAGTGCAAAAAAGTGGAACATTCTGCAATGGCCAAGTCAATCACCAGATCTTAACCCAATTGAGCATGCATTTCACTTGCTCAAATCCAGACTTAAGACGGAAAGACCCACAAACAAGCAAGACCTGAAGGCTGTGGCTGTAAAGGCCTGGCAAAGCATTAAGAAGGAGGAAACCCAGCGTTTGGTGATGTCCATGGGTTCCAGACTTAAGGCAGTGATTGCCTCCAAAGGATTCGCAACAAAATATTGAAAATAAAAATATTTTGTTTGGGTTTGGTTTATTTGTCCAATTACTTTTGACCCCCTAAAATGTGGAGTGTTTGTAAAGAAATGTGTACAATTCCTACAATTTCTATCAGATATTTTTGTTCAAACCTTCAAATTAAACGTTACAATCTGCACTTGAATTCTGTTGTAGAGGTTTCATTTCAAATCCAATGTGGTGGCATGCAGAGCCCAACTCGCGAAAATTGTGTCACTGTCCAAATATTTCTGGACCTAACTGTAGTACTTGGAGCACCAATTATTGGGACAATTAGAGGACAATCGTAAAGTAAGCAGAAAAGGAAGGCAAAACACGATCAAAGGTCCAAAATATGAAAATATATTTTTATTGATGCCAAAGGGAACAAGGAGAAGGGTGACGGGATGTGGCAGATATGGCAAAAGACCACCTGGGTACACGGTACATATAGCCAATGACGACAATTGACTGTATAATGATTAGGAGATACTAAAGTACACCAAAAATAAGAAATATATGCCTAATAAATAATTACCACTGGAGAGGGGGATATAGAAGGGGACTAGCGAGAGATTAACATACAGAGACCCAGTGGTAAATAGAATTACAGCTGTACTTAATCAATAATGAGACCCAGGGGAGGGCAAGTGCCCAACCAACAGGGGACACGATACATATAGGCAGTAATAGTGTATGATATAATTTATAAATGATACAGTCAAATCAATTACTCCACAAAGAGGGAGCGCTATATGCCTATTAACAGATTACCACTGAGAAAAAGTATGTGACAATGAGTCATAAACTGAGCAAGGAAATAGTAAAGTATCAGCGAACATTTGACATGCAAAATCCAGTGGTATTTAATATAAAAGCCTGTACCTGATCAAGGAGGAGACCCAGGGAAGAGCGTCTACCCGACGCACGGCGTTTCGGTGGAAACCTTCGTCAGGGGGCGTTGACAAACAGTGAAGGAACAGGAGGGTTTAAAAAGGCAGTGTGACAAATACCATAGGGCCACGTCATGCATATTAGCATAACAAATAACTGTACGTCACTGGTGACGCATGCGCAGCCGCGACAAGCACAGAGACCGAACGGATGCCGCGTCATGGGAACAGAGCACAGGTCACGTGAACATCACATGACCCGGTCTCCATAGCCATAGAGATACGGTAATCCGCGCGGGACCCAGGCAGCGAGGCAGCGCATGCGTGCCGACAGACAGAATTGATAAGGGCATGGAGAGGATATTAGCATAACAAGGGAGACAAAAGTATATGGAGTACGGTAATAAAGGGGAGTTATAACAGGGGAAAAACCTTCAAAAATAGCAGCATTTATAGACTATTAGCTAGCCAATATAACAGCATAACACAACAAGGAATATTATAAAATATAGACTTAAGAGGAACAGTACATATCAAAAGATACTGGTAAACCACTAAAGCCGCCAGGGCCACGGTACATATGCATATATAGATAAATAGATAACCAGTACAACACATTATAATACAAATCCACTAAAATGTAGATAAATATATATAGATGAAAAAGACATCAATATAAAAATATAAACATGTGTGGTACAAACACAAAAATGTACATGGCGCATATACAAAAGTCATGTTGAGGATAGTGTTTTGATGCTTTGCTTTTTCTTTTGTATTTTTTTATTTTCATCAATAGTAGAGTGATGATCAGAAACTCCAAGTTGACAGTGTTCTCCATAGAGTCTCCACACGAGGAAAAATGTCACAACAAGGTAGAGGAATAAAGAAATGCCTAATAAGGGAAAAGATTAAAATCAATTAAAAACAAATCAGGAAAAAAGCCTCCGAATTACAAAAAAGAGACAAAGCTCAAGTTCTCATTGAGGCCAGATGGATGGATAGTATCCAAAGTCCAAATCCATTTGGCCTCAAGTTGCGCTAATCTCAGTTTAGTGTTGCCCCCACGGATGTCAATATCCAATAGATCGATACCCCTTACCATAAAATCGGCAGATCTACATTGATGAAACGTCTTAAAATGATGAGGTATCGTCTTAAGAGTGGACATATCAAGCTCAGTCGATGCTGCCTCAATTCCAAGGACGTGTTCTCTAATGCGTACTTTTTGTTGGCGCGTGGTTAGGCCAACATATTTTGGGGCAAGGACAGGTGGCATAGTAAATGACTGCCTTGGAATTGCAGTTAATACGTTTTTGAATTGTATATATGCGTTTGCCCGACGAATCAGAGAAGGAATTGCTCCGTGCAATATTCGGGCAAGCATCACAACGGCCGTAAGGGACACATCCACCAGGGATCAGAGGCAACACAGTACCAAAGGGGGACAAGTTGGTATCAGGAACACGATAGTGGCTATGGACCAAACAATCACACAGATTTTTAGCCCGGCGAATAGTAATGATCGGTTTTTTAGAGAGGAATTTAGACAAAATAGGGTCGGCCATCAGAATTGGCCAAGATCTTTCCAAGCAGCCTTTCATATTTTGAAATTGTGAGTGATAGTCTGTAATAAATCTAATTTGATTATCAAGCTTAGATTCCCTATTAGAATATAATAATTCCTCGCGTGTAGTGTATTTGGCTTGATGGTATGCATGTTTAATCATACGACAACTATATCCACGTTCGCAAAATCTATTTTTAAAGTCCCTCGCCTGACATTCAAAATCTGCTGTAGACGAACAGATCCGTCGTAGTCTTAAAAATTGGCCGATAGGGACAGACCGGATCACGGATTGAGGATGAGAGGATGAGGCATGCAACAATGAATTAGAAGAAGTTGGTTTCCTATACAAATCAGTTTGAATAAAACCAGCACTATCTTTTTTTGAGGATAACATCAAGGAACTCAATCTGAGTTTTGTCATAATGGTATGTAAGATGGATATTTAGATTGTTTGTATTAAGGTCCAACATAAAGGAATGCAAGGAGTCTTCAGACACCTGCCAGATCAAAAAAATGTCGTCAATGTACCGTGTCCAAAAAAGGACACGGTCCATTGGCGACTGCTGATCTGACAGGAAGAGGTCCCTTTCCCACAGCCCCAGGAACAGGTTGGCATAGGAGGGCGCAAAAGATGCGCTCATCGCTGTTCCCTGGAGCTGCAGATAAAAGGACCCCTTAAAAGTAAAAAAAATGTGTGATAAAGAAAATTCAAGAAGCCTCAGGAGAAGCGCAATCATAGAGTTGGATAAATTGGACATCTGAAGGAACTTACGCGTTGCATTTATACCATCGATATGGCGTATGTTGGTGTACAGAGACTCGATGTGTCCAGCCACCAACAAAACGCCATCATCAATATGCATACCGTCGACCTTTTTTAATAGGTCGCCAGTGTCTTTCAAAAACGATGGAAGATTAACAACCAGAGGTTGCAGCAATGAGTCTATCCATCTATTAACTTTTTCGAGGAAATTTCCATTACCTGCTAGAATAGGTCTTCCCGGAGGGGTATTAATATTTTTATGTAATTTCGGCAAAAGATATACTGTCGAAATAGGAGGCTCCTGCACTTGCAAAGCAGAGAAAAGCTCTTTGGTGACAACACCGTCATTTAAGGCCTCCTCAAGAATGTGTTGTAATTGTAGACAGTACGAGTTGAGAGGATTATAAGTCAGCTTCTTATAGCATGTTTTATTTTGCAACTGGCAAAAAACCTCCCTCTCGTACATAACTGTAGGCCAAATGACGACGTTGACGCCTTTATCGGCTGGCTTAAATACAACGTCAGGTAATTTTTGCAGAATAGATAGCCGCTGGCGTTCCGATTTAGAGAGGTTATCATTGCATATAAAAGGAGGAATCCGTCTAAACTCATCAGAAACAATGCGAATGAACAATTCAATGTTGGCACAGGCAGCAAGAGGGGGAAATTTCTTAGACCGTGGTCTAGTAGAGTCAGGGATCTTACCCCCTTCCGATAAGGTGTGTTCAGTAGAAAGTTCTTAAAGAGTTCTTAAGGCAGCTTGTTCTTCCTCTGAAGGAAACAGGGAAAATTCAGCTTCATCAAAAAATAATCTTTTGAAAATTAATGACCTAGCAAAGATGTGTAAATCTTTAATGGCATTAAATGTGTCAAATTTAGAGGCTGGCGAAAACGTCAGTCCCTTTTCCAATAAGGAACAATCTGCCTCAGATAGAATATGAGAACTCAAATTAATTACCTTATTCTCGGGTTTTTTACGTCCGAAAGAGTTGAAATGTTGCCTCTTGTAACCTCCTCCATGAAAACGAGCACCTGAGCGCGTCATTATTGCTGATGAGGTGCTATCAGATTGATCACTAAGGGACGTCATAGAAGAGAGGGATGATGCCCGTTCGACATTTGTATTAGAAGCAACCGGCTTCTTCCAAAAATACACAGTATTCTGTAATAAATCCCTCTGATCACGTTGGAATTTTTTAGACTGAACATCACGGATTTTTTTAACAACCGTTTCCAATTTTTTGTCAATCTGGTTATTATAATCCTTGATTTTATCTTCCGTGCAGCTAGATTTTAGAGCCGTCTGTTTATCATCAATAGACTGGTCAAATTTAGTAATAGATGAAGTATTATAATCAATAAGTAATCTCATAAGAGTAAAGGAACAATTGTTGCAAGCCTCCTCCCATTTATTGATAAATAGATTATCTTCGACTGGAAAGCTCGGGGTGGTACGGACACGCAAACCGCGTGGAATCATCTTTTTGCTAATATATCTTTCTAGCAATACTCTGCTCCACCATAAATGTGTTTGTCTAATTAGCGCAACCTGAATATCTGAAAAAAGTTCATCCACTTTATGTTCACCGCTGATAGATGCATCATGAGTGCTGTCACCATAAACCTGATCTATTTGGTCCAGCCATGTAGTTTCCATGGCCTTGTAGTCCATCCTCAAATTACTAACACCTGTGCAGAACACAGCAAGGTAAATCAAACATATACCGTAGTTATTTGTAACGGGTGCATAATTATGTAACAACCATAACAATATAAGTATAGAAATACTTGGAGCACTAATTATTGGGACAATTAGAGGACAATCATAAAGTAAGCAGAAAAGGAAGGAAAATACGATCAAAGGTCCAAAATATGAAAATATATTTTTATTGATGCCAAAGGGAACAAGGAGAAGGGTGACGGGATGTGGCAGATATGGCAAAAGACCACCTGGGTACACGGTACATATAGGCAATGACGACAGTTGACTGTATAATGATTAGGAGATACTAAAGTACACCAAAAATAAGAAATATATGCCTAATAAATAATTACCACTGGAGAGGGGGATATAGAAGGGGACTAGCGAGAGATAACCATACAGAGACCCAGTGGTAAATAGGATTACAGCTGTACTTAATCAATAATGAGACCCAGGGGAGGGCAAGTGCACAACCAACAGGGGACACGATACATATAGGCAGTAATAGTGTATGATAATATAATTTATAAATGATACAGTCAAAACAATTACTCCACAAAGAGGGAGCGCTATATGCCTATTACCAGATTACCACTGAGAAAAAGTATGTGACAATGAGTCATAAACAGAGTCTATCATAGCAGATGTAGGAATTAACTGTCCCTCCCACCATATCTGAATGGGAAGCGAGCAATGGGTGTATTTCCCTTCCGGGGCCTTAGGTGAAGTTGACATCAATGTCGAGAGAAATACTGCATCCAGGTGTAAACTTGCTTCAGAGACATCGGACTCTGCGTCCGTGTTGTCACACTCTGCCACTGCTGCCAGTACCTTATTTGGGTGATTGGGACGTTTTGGGCAGTCAATCAGAAAATGGTCCGATTGTCCACAATAGAAACACAAACGCTCACGGAGCCAATGTTCACGACGTTCGTTGGTCTCTCGCCTTTGCAGAGAGTCCACTTGCATAGGAACATCATCAGCCTCCCGTGGCGTCTTGTGAGTGGGTTCCCTAGAAGGAAAAGCAAAGTTGTTTACCCGGTTTACAGATGCCCATTTTTCATGTCTACGTTCCGTCGAGCGGGTATCGATACGCACACAGTGTTGGAGAAACAGTTCAAAATCCCGTGGAGATTCAACACAAGCTAACTCGTCCTTGATGGTACCGGACAGACCCTTTCTGAACACTGACAATAGCGCATTATTTCCCCAGTCGGTGTATACCACTAACCTTTTGAACTCAGTGGTGTATTCGACGACAGACCGCTTTCCCTGACGTAAGGAAAGCAGAGCCGATTCAGCAGTAGCGCGGCGATTAGGATCATCAAACATTTGTGCCATTGCTGTTAAAAAGTCATCCAGTTTGTCTAAACGGATATCACGATTCTCAATCATAGGATTAGCCCAAGCCAGTGCTCGTGAGGTTAACAACATGATTATACATAACACTTTTGACCGGTCAGACCGGTAATAATCAGCATGTACATAAAAAAACAGCATACACTGATTAACAAACCCACGGAACTGACTTCGATCGCCACTGAAACGAAATGGAGGTAACCTAGGCATACCGGGAGCTGCTACGGATGTAGTGGGGATGGCTTCCTGAGCCTTCACTCTGGCTTGCAACTCCTGAATACCCGGACCAAGTACCCGGTGATTGTGGCCCAGCTGTACCTCCACGTCTCTAAGCTTAGTTTGCACCGCCTCCATCTCCTGCTGCAAGGAGTTAATCATGGAGAAAAGTTGATCTACTCGTGTCTCCGTCATTGCCCCAGCGAAATCCTCTTAGTGGACTTGAGTATAATGTAATACTATTGTATGAACTGAGGATTTCGATTGCGTTAGGGCAGTGACAACCAGAGACGGGTTCTTGGTGCAAAGAAGTTTTCTAATATGCAACCAACAATATGTACACAGGAAAGAACATAAACACATTAAATACCTGCCAGGTTCGGAGCAAAGGGGAATTCCCGGGACCACGCACCGGACTCTCCCAGGGAGGCCACCAGGAGCGAACCCCTATACAGGGGCTGTCTAGCGATCACCCCTGAAGGCCTAAATGCGCAGCAGCCGGGACACGAAAGGGCAACAGGTAATAGTCCAAAAATGTCCGTACTGGATGTGGAACACGGGTCCTAGGGTGGATATGTACCGGAAGGGACCGGGCACAAACGCCAACCAGAGACGGCAGACAGAGTCCAGGACCAGCGAGGGCACAGCTCGATGAGACCAGGTGGAGTCCAGGGCCGGTGTCAGGTGATTCACCAGGATCCAAAATAACAAGGAAATGAGAGCAGCAGGGCAGGAGTAGACAGGAAGCAGTATACTCAAGCAACTAGACTAAGCTTAGGGGCGGGCTTTTAAACAGATGAACAGGAAGTAGGGCAACAGAACAGAAAACTCCATGTTAACAAAGGGCAAGATCCAATGTCAGCAAACTGGAAATCCTGGAACACTGACATTGCTACCCACAGTAAAATTTGGTGGAGGTTCCATCATGCTTTGGGGCTGTGTGGCCAATGCCGGCACCGGGAATCTTGTTAAAGTTGAGGGTCGCATTTATTCAACTCAGTATCAACAGATTCTTGACAATAATGTGCAAGAATCAGTGACGAAGTTGAAGTTACGCAGGGGATGGATATTTCAGCAAAAACAATGATCCAAAACACCGCTACAAATCTACTCAGGCATTCATGCAGAGGAATAATTACAATGTTCTGGAATGGCCATCCCAGTCCCCAGACCTGAATATCATTGAACATCTGTTGGATGATTTGAAGCGTGCTGTCCATGCTCGGCGACCATCAAACTTAACTGAACTGGAATTGTTTTGTAAACAGGAATGGTCAAATCTACCTTCATCCAGGATCCAGGAACTCATTAAAAGCTACAGGAAGTGACTAGAGGCTGTTATTTTTGCAAAAAGAGGATCTACAAAATATTAATGTCACTTTTGTGTTGAGCTGCCCATACCTTTGCACCTGTCAAATTTTGTTTAAATGCAGATTGCACATTTTCTGTTGGTACAATAAACCTCATTTCAATCCAGAAATATTACTGAGTGCATTAGTTATTACATATATGAAACTGAAATAGCTGTTGCAAAAAAACAAATTGTTATAAAGAAAGAAGATTAACATTACTAGGGGTGCCCAAACTTTTTCATATGACTGTATGTGCGTGCATGTGTGCTTGTGTATGTTTGTGCGTGTTTGTGTGTGTTTGTGCATGTGTGGAATGGCACAATAGGGGACCAGGATGGGACATTTAACAAGTTGTGGAACGACTTGTCTGCATTGCAATGATTTCCTATGGGAAATCTTGCTTTGTTGAACGAGTAACTTGGTTAACAAGCACACTCCCAGAACGGATTGTTCTCTTTAACCAAGGTTTTACTGTCTGGAAAGCTTGCTTTGTAACATCATTTATTTTATTTTTATTCGCCATTAATAAGTATCATAATAACTACAAGATTCTTATTTTTTCTTCCACTGAGAGCAATGAATCCATCTTCCTAGAATCTCGGCATCTTATTGATGGATCTTCCTTCTCTCCCTTCTGCTGAATGTGCTCATTGGGTTGTTTTTATCCAAAGTTGGGCACAGGGTAACTATAATACATGAGGGAGGTTAGAATTATCCCACAGTGGGTACATGGAGGCCGGGCAGCCCACCTACAGGCTTTCTAAAATGTAACACCTTCACCCCCGGGGAATTTAGTTTTTCCCCCTTTTTACTTCCAAGAAGCATAACTTTTTTTATTTGTCAGTCAACATAGACATATCAGGGATTATTTTTTTGCGGGATGAGTTGTACTTTTGAATTACACTATGCATTTTATCAGATAGTGTACTGAAAAATGGGGAAAAAAAGTCCAAGTGCAGTGAAATTACAAAAAAAAGTGCAATTACACGATTGTTTTATATTTACCATGTTCACCTTAAGTTCACATGTTCAGCGTCTGATGGTGAGAATAGGCTTGTGCTGGAAGGTAGCCACCAGATGCTATGCCAAAGAGTCTTTGTATTGTGATGGCTGACCGCAGAGGTCAGCGATTGGATACTGACAGTTATTGATGTGTTCGAGTGCAGATGGGATGGCTGGTGTAAGCAGGTGCAGAGGATATGGTAGACACAGCTGGTATAGATAGTATCCACTGTAGATGCTGCATCTATCAAACAGACACGTTATCACACACAGCATAGGACTCAGGAAGCGGCACGGTAACTGACAACTAGCAACGCATCTCTAAAGGATAGACGACGTTGCCAATGCACCTCGCATAGGGGAGGATGCCTTAAAGACCTATTGCCTCTCAGCCATAGGTTGAGACAACTTTCCGGGTTAGGTGCGCACTGGCCCTTTAAGAATGTGTGAGCTAAGCGCACTCCCAGGTGACCTGCATCGAGGAAAGGGTGCAGGATAGTGCGGGAATGTCGATAATAGCGTTAAAAGCTATTTTATAATGATATTTTTAAATTCATATATATTATTGAAAATTATTTTTATTCATGGCAGATGTCTGTACTAGGAGAACAGAGGCACAACTGACAACTTCAATTTTTAAATCAGATGACCTTGATATCACACAAGATATAACTGCAGTGAATGACTCTATTCCAGATACACCATCATCCCTTTCCAGCAAAGATTTATCATCTGATTTGGTTATACAAGTCCTACCTTCTGATTCATCACAGACTATTAAGAAAAATAAATGTCACAAAAGCAGCATTAAAGATCAAAGTGCTCTTATAGCAAAGAAGCCATTTTCAACTTCAGAATATCAAAAAATTTATAAAAATATTCACACCGGAGAGAAAAGATTTTCGTTAGAATCTGTTAGGTACCAGAGAACTCACACGGAGGAGAAGCCATTTTCATGTTCAGAATGTGAAAAATGCTTTAAAAAAAAATCACATCTTGTTGATCATCAAAAAACTCACACAGGGGAGAAGCCTTTTTCATGTGCAGAATGTGGGAAATGTTTTAACCGAAAATCATATCTTGTTACCCATCAGAGATCTCACACAGGGGAGAAGCCTGTTTCATGTTCAGAATGTGAAAAATGTTTTAACCGAAAATCACATCTTGTTATCCATCAGAGAACTCACACAGGGGAGAAGCCTTTTTTATGTTCAGAATGTGGGAGATGTTTTATCCAAAAAGCACATCTTGTTAGACACCAGACAACTCACAAAGGAGAGACCCCTTTTTCGTGTTCAGAATGTGGGAGATGTTTTGCAGATCAATCATGTCTTGTTAGACATCAGAGAATTCACACAGGGGAGAAGCCTTTTTCATGTTCAGAATGTGGGAGATGTTTTAACAAAAAATCAAATCTTGTTGTACACCAGACAAGTCACACAGGGGAGAAGCCTTTTTCATGTTCAGAATGTGGTAGATGTTTTAGCAAAAAATCAAATCTTGTTGTACACCAGACAAGTCACACAGGGGAGAAGCCTTTTTCATGTTCAGAATGTGGGAGATGTTTTAACAAAAAATCAAATCTTGCAAAACACCAAAGAATTCACACAGGGGAGAAACCCTTGACATGTTTAGAATGAAGGAAATACACAAAAATGGATTATTTTGAAACATCACAAATCTTACAAGGGTAGAAGCCATTGTCATACCTAGAAGGTGAGAAATGTTTTACTTGAAAATTATAATTCATTGACCACTAAGAAAAATTCACATGGGCTACTGGAAGCTTTTTGTAAGTAGAGTTAATTAAACCATCTCATGGAATTTTTTACTTCCCTACTATCTCTCTTTTCTTTCTATTGGTGGAGGAGGTGGGATGAAGTGATTCTCTCTTGTTTTATTGGATATTTCTATTAGATTCTTATCAATCCATATCCCTTATTTTAGCCTTTCTAATTGGGAAAAGAGTGGCAATTTTAAATTTGCGGCTATTTATAGCGAGTCTCACTTAATGTACTTTTTGGAGATGGTTGACAACTTTCGATTACATCAAAACTGACTTTGTCATTACCTCCAAGTGAGACAATTCACCACCTCTATCTCTCTCTTTCTCTCTCTCTCTCTCTCTACATAGACTTTTTCAAAGGGGGACTATAATATTAAAGGGGTCTCAATTTTATATAATTTTTTATATAATTTTTTTTCAAACTCCACATTGGAAGATCTGAAGTTGTCCTACATCAGGGATGGGGAACCTCCGGCCCGCGTCATATACCATGACTTTTTGTGCGGCCCGCGGACAGATTTCCACGGGCGGCAGTGCTACGGCCGCCGCTGCAGTATTACCGGTTGCCGGCCCTTTAAATCTCTACGTGCGCTGCTTGCGCACACCAATGAGCGCTCTCGGTGGCAGGTGCCAGCGTGCTCAGGACTTACTTTGTGGGCGGGTTTATCACTATCACTCTGCGATTCCGTCCCACATCACCTTCACCGCCTCCAGCATTGTGCCGTCCACTCTCCAGCGCTTGTGTACCGCCCGCTGCACGGCGCTGTGTGCCGCCCGCTGCACAGCGTTGTGTGCCGCCCACTCCACGGCGCTGTCTGACGCCCGCTCCACGGCGCTGTCTGACGCCCGCTCCCCGCCCCTTCTCCGGTGCAGCATGCCCGCTCCACCGCTTTGTGCAGCTCCAAGTGCTGTGTGCAGCCTCCCCAGTCTCCTAGTGATATCTGTGTGCCCCCCCTTAGTGATGTCTGTGTGCCCCCCCCTTAGTGATGTCTGTGTGCCCCCCCTTAGTGAGGTCTGTGTGCCCCCCCTCAATTCATGTCTATGTGCCCCCCCTTAGTGATGTCTGTGTGCCCCTTTAGTGATGTCTGTGTGCCCCTCTAGTGATGTCTGTGTGCCCCCCCATTAGTGATGCTTGTGGCCCCCTAGTGATGCTTGTGGCCCCCTAATGATGCCTGTGCCCTCCTAGTGATCTCTGTGTTGCCTTAGTGATGTCCGTGCCCCCCCAGTGCCATCTGTGCCCCACAGCAATGCTTATGCCTCCCAGTGAACTAGTAATGTTTGTTCCCCAGCCCCTCTTGTCATGTATATGCCCCAGCATCTCCTGTGATGTGTATGCTCCAACCCTTCCTGTGATATATACATCACATTGGAGATCCTAGGAGCATATACATCACAAGAGGGGATGGAGCATATACATCACAGTGGAGACGCTGGGGGCATATACATCACACTAAAAATGTTGAGGTCATACATATTACAGAAAGGGCTGGGGAATATACATCACAGGAGGGGCTGGGCGCATACATCTCACAGGAGGGGCTGGGCGCATACATCTCACAGGAGGAGCTGAGCGCATAGATCTCACAGGAGGGGCTGGGCGCATAGATCTCACAGGAGGGGCTGGGCGCATAGATCTCACAGGAGGGGCTGGGCGCATAGATCTCACAGGAGGGGCTGGGCGCATAGATCTCACAGGAGGGGCTGGGCACATAGATCTCACAGGAGGGGCTGGGCGCATATACCTCACATGAAGGGCTGGGCGCATATACATCAAAGGAGAGACTGAAAGCATATACATCACAGGAGGGGCTGGGGGCATATACATGTCCCCAGCCCCTCGTGTGATGTATGTGCCCCCAGTGTCTCCAGTGATCTAGGTGTCTCCTGTGATGTACAGTATATACAGCAGTCCCAGCGTCTCCTATGTGATGTATATACAGTAGTCCCAGCGTCTCCTATGTGATGTATATACAGCAGTCCCAGCGTCTCCTATGTGATGTAAATACACCAGTCCCAGCGTCTCTTATGTGATGTATATGCCAACTGCCCCTTCAGTGATGTATGTGTCTCCTGTGATTTATATACACCAGTCCCTGTGTCTGTTGTGTGATGTTATGGTCTACCAATCTTATTATCATAAAGAGTTGCCTGCGCTCCAGACCGTGACAAACCTGGAAAAGAGAGAAGCGACATAAGTATCGCCAAACATCACAGCCGCACAAAACAGAAGCAGCTCTGGCCACCACTATTCTGTATAAATTCCTTCATTATTTATACTTATGTACTTTAAACTTATTTTATTCTAAATAATATTATACAGTGCCTACAAGTAGTATTCAACCCCCTGCAGATTTAGCAGGTTTACACATTCGGAATTAACTTGGCATTGTGACATTTGGACTGTAGATCAGCCTGGAAGTGTGAAATGCACTGCAGCAAAAAAGAATGTTATTTCTTTTTTTATTTTTTTTTTTAAATTATGAAAAGTTTATTCAGAGGGTCATTTATTATTCAACCCCTCAAACCACAAGAATTCTGTTTGGTTCCCCTAAAGTATTAAGAAGTATTTCAGGCACAAAGAACAATGAAGAAAAAACAAAAAGCCAGCACTAAATGTGCACTTCAGCACTAACAATTCCAAACTGTACTTATTATAAAAATTTTGAGATTTTTGGCAAAAAATTGCAATTTCTTGTGCTGCCTCGCCACGTCACGGCAAATCTCATTTGAGGCAGTCCTACACTAAAATATTTTTATAAAATGTGCCATACGGCCTCACATATGAATAGTAGAACTGCTCTTAGCAGCACTCACCTGGTCTATTTCAATCCCGTACCCATGACTGAGTCATGGCTGTGGGCGGGACAGGTCCAAGCAAATGCTGCATGAAGTAAATAGCCTGTGGACAAGGCCTGATGACTCAATGTGAACAGTCACCAACTGCCAAAATCTAGACAGATGGAATACATCCCAAATTGGGGTGCATAGCAAGGTGGAGGTCAACCACCGACCAATTCAATGAAGAAAAAACAAAAAGCCAGCACTAAATGTGCACTTCAGCACTAACAATTCAATTTGCCGTGACGTGGCGAGGCAGCTCAGAAATTGCAATTTTTTGCCAAAAATCTCAACATTTTTATAATAAGTACAGTTTGGAATGTTTAGTGCTGAAGTGCACATTTGGTGCTGGCTTTTTGTTTTTTCTACAAAGAACAATGAGCTTCACATGTTTGGATTAATTATCTCTTTTCCAGCCTTTTCTGACTAATTAAGACCCTCCCCAAACTTGTGAACAGCACTCATACTTGGTTAACATGGGAAAGACAAAGGAGCATTCCAAGGCCATCAGAGACAAGATCGTGGAGGGTTACAAGGCTGGCAAGGGGTACAAAACCCTTTCCAAGGAGTTGGGCCTACCTGTCTCCACTGTTGGGAGCACCATCCGGAAGTGGAAGGCTTATGGAACTACTGTTAGCCTTCCACGGCCTGGACAGCCTTTGAAAGTTCCCACCCGTGCCGAGGCCAGGCTTGTTCGAAGAGTCAAGGCTAACCCAAGGACAACAAGGAAGGAGCTCCGGGAAGATCTCATTGCAGTGGGGACATTGGTTTTAGTCAATACCATAAGTAACGTACTCCACCGCAATGGTCTCCGTTCCAGATGAGCCTGTAAGGTACCTTCACTTTCAAAGCGTCATGTCAAGGCTCGTCTACAGTTTGCTCATGATCACTTGGAGGACTCTGAGACAGACTGGTTCAAGGTTCTCTGGTCTGATGAGACGAAGATCGAGATCTTTGGTGCCAACCACACACGTGACGTTTGGAGACTGGATGGCACTGCATACGACTCCAAGAATACCATCCCTACAGTCAAGCATGGTGGTGGCAGCATCATGCTGTGGGGCTGTTTCTCAGCCAAGGGGCCTGGCCATCTGGTCCGCATCCATGGGAAGATGGATAGCACGGCCTACCTGGAGATTTTGGCCAAGAACCTCCGCTCCTCCATCAAGGATCTTAAGATGGGTCGTCATTTCATCTTCCAACAAGACAACGACCCAAAGCACACAGCCAAGAAAACCAAGGCCTGGTTCAAGAGGGAAAAAATCAAGGTGTTGCAGTGGCCTAGTCAGTCTCCTGACCTTAACCCAATTGAAAACTTGTGGAAGGAGCTCAAGATTAAAGTCCACATGAGACACCCAAAGAACCTAGATAACTTGGAGAAGATCTGCATGGAGGAGTGGGCCAAGATAACTCCAGAGACCTGTGCTGGCCTGATCAGGTCTTATAAAAGACGATTATTAGCTGTAATTGCAAACAAGGGTTATTCCACAAAATATTAAACCTAGGGGTTGAATAATAATTGACCCACACTTTTATGTTGAAAATTTATTAAAATTTAACTGAGCAACATAACTTGTTGGTTTGTAAGATTTATACATCTGTTAATAAATCCTGCTCTTGTTTGAAGTTTGCAGGCTCTAACTTATTTGCATCTTCTCAAACCTGCTAAATCTGCAGGGGGTTGAATACTACTTTTAGGCACTGTTATATATATATATACATATATATATATATATATATATATATATATATATATATATATATATATATATATATATATATATATATATATACATACATATATAACCTTGAAGTTAAAAAGGTTGTCCTTTTTTTTTTTTTTTTTTCTTTTGACGCTTCAAAGACTTTTCTGGATAGAATTTCAGTCAACAGCTGTTCAGTTAATTAGGCTGCCTCACATGTATATACAGGACTATCCACATACAAGATATTGACAATCACATATTCCTTTTGATTTTCAATTATTATTTATGCGCATTTCAAAGATATGATAATTAATTTGAAGTACTTCTTTAAATATACGAATTACATTTATCACATATACTCATGAGTAACACAGATACTGTACTTTTGGCCACATGACAGTCACATATTATTAGCTCAAGTACAAAGATGCAAAGAACATTCCATCAGCAACAATACGCGTGTAAGTAGTCCACTCAAAAAACTCAGGTTATACATATTAGTTACATTATAAATAGTACTAAGAAAGATATATGTATTCATATTCCTAAAAAAAATTGTTAAAAAACAGAGGATCTTCCTGAGAAAATAACAATAATTTAGCATGCTTTTGTAATTAGCCTTACACAATATAAGATATATTTTACCTGTTTGAGGATAATAAATTTGTAAATAAAAAAATTAATATTTCATCAATCTGCTTTACTGAGAAATTCTGAGGAAAATAAAAGAATAAAATTATCATATTTATGAAAAAAATGAAACACTTAAAATAAGTTATACTTATTCCTTGTTATTACATTTTAAATATTATTCATATACAGAGATGAAATTTATTATTTATAAAATTAAACTATAATTTCTTAAACTAAATGAAAATATAACTTTGATTTTACTATCACTAATTTTAAGTATACAATATACTATATAGATAAATCTATAGAAAGTATGTATTACATGTATACACTGTATATGAATAATAATAAATATCAAATATCACCATATTTAATTTATTCAGAAATCCCCTTTACCCAACTAAAGATCAAACCTCATTTTTTTCTTTAAAGATTTGATCTATTATGATCATTTTCAAGCTGTTGGAATTTCTGAAAATATTTCGTAACTCCGCTGTTTTCTTTACTTGAGACAGAGGAGAATCCATCACCTGTTTCTGTCTGTCAAAACTTTTAAAAATAACTTGTCTGAGATCATCAGTATCAGATCTTGTGACAATTCTCTCCTTCATTGGAGACAAGGAAAGAGAGGGTTTTTCCTGTGAAAAAGGATTTTTTGATAATAATTGAAGTGGATTGTATGATTTGTAATGTACATGCAATTTCCTACGAATTTCATAAATTTTGTCACAAGAATATTTTGATCTAGGAGACAATGTTGGTTTTTCATAGAATTTCTCCTTTTTTGGTTTTGGTTTTACGGCATTAATTAATTTCTGTTTTAAGTGAATTTGGTGATTTCTAACAAAGTCGATAAATTTGGTACATTCGAATAGGGACCTTTTCTGTAATGCGATAGCACAGGTTTTAGTATCCAGAAACTTAAATTTCTTTACGAATATATAAATCAAAGAAGTTGATTTGACATTAGAAATGACTGCCCTATATAAACGTTCAAAAACGGACATAAATGAAAACGTACCTTCATTCTGTTCAATTTGTAATTTCTTCAACATCTCAGAATTTGGACTATCTTCATTTCTTTCACAAGAATTCAGATTATTCAGCTTATTGATATCATTCTCATTTGGACAATCAAATGTCTTTGTCATAAGACTTTTTTAATGCCATCTGTCTGAAAAATTGTTGTGGTATCCACATATGGAATATCTGAGTTTTCTCATTATTGGTTAAATTGAACTTTTCAACAAAACTGTCAAATATTTCTGAATTTCTGCACACATGTATCTTGGGATCATATGTAGAGATGAGCAATGTTCGAGGTTCCCCAATTTCATGTTCAAGTGATTTTGGGGTGTGTTCGAGTCGTTCGACGAACTGGAACGATTTGCTAAAAGTTCGGCAGTTTGAGTTACGTTCGAGAACGGTTCGATCACCAAAAGTGTGGCTTTTTACAGCTACGTGTGCAGGGAGCCATCGCTGGCAGCCTGCGGTAAGCTGATAACCAGGGTAAATATCGGGTATCCAAGCAAAGCGCTTTGCTTAGTAACCCGATGTTTACCCTGGTTACGTGTGCAAAAATCCCCGAAAGCCACACAGAAGCACTTCCGTGTGACTTCCGTCGGATGCCGCTGCAGTCTGTGTCCCGCTCCAGCTCCTCGGCTGCCCGCTCAGCAGTGTCCGCAGCTTCCCTCACTGTACGGTGTCCGTGGCTGCTGTCATTGCAGTGTCAGCATATGCCCGCACTGTACGGTGTCCGCGGCTGCTGTCACTGCAGTGTCAGCATATGCCCGCACTGTACGGTGTCCGTGGCTGCTGTCACTGCAGTGTCAGCATATGCCCGCACTGTACGGTGTCCGCGGCTGCTGTCACTGCAGTGTCAGCGGCTGCTGTCACTGCAGTGTCAGCATATGCCCGCACTGTACGATCTCCGCGGCTGCTGTCACTGCAGTGTCAGCATATGCCCGCACTGTACGGTGTCCGCGGCTGCTGTCACTGCAGTGTCAGCATATGCCCGCACTGTACGGTGTCCGCAGCTGCCCACTCTGCAGTGTCCTCAGCTGCCCGCACTGTACGGTGTCCGCAGCTACCCACACTGCAGTAACAGCAGGCGCGGGCATGACAAGCGCTGCCGTCAGGAGGTTAGTGAAGTTCCTTACCTGCGGTGACGAAGTCCTGCCCTCCCGACGCCAGTGCTGTCACTGTCCTCCATAGCCGCCGCTTGTCACTTCTCCTTTCTCTGCCGACCCGAGACTGTCACTACCATCGCGGTACTATCGCGGGTGACGTCACAGGCACCCGCGATACTTGCTTTGTGAAGGCGGCGGTCATTGAACTCAGTGACAGCTCTGCTGTCAGGAGCACAGGAGATCGTCACCGCAGGTAATGCACCTGCTATCCTCCTGACAGCAGCACTTGTCATGCCCTGCAGTGACCTGGGCTGAGCTATTGATGTTAGCTGAGGTCACTGAATTGCTCTCCCAGCCAATATGGAACATTCTGTTCTTCATTGACTGGGACATTGACTATGGTATGGATCGTCATGGGACCCCCTTGGATTACAACAGACCTGGATTTGTTTTTCTTTCTAATAAATTGGTGAAAGAGGGAATGTTTTGGGGAGTTTTTTTCAAATAAAAATGTTTGTCGTCTATTTTTTTTTTTTTTATTACTGACTGGGTTGGTGATGTCGGGTATCTGATAGACCCCTGACATCACGAACCCCAGGGCTTGATGCCAGGTGACATTACACATCTGGTATTAACCCCATATATTACCCCGTTTGCCACCGCACCAAGGCAACGGGATGAGCTGGAGCGAACCACCAAGATTGGCGCATCTAATGGATGCGCCACTTCTGGGGCAGCTGCAGCCTGCTATTTTTAGGCTGGGGAGAGTCCAATAACCATGGACCTCCCTAGTCTGAGAATATCAGACCCCAGCTGTTCGCTTTACCTTGGCTGGTGATCCAATTTTGGGCGGACCCCCACGTGTTTTTTTTTTTTTAAATTATTTATTTAATTTAATGTAAAATAACAGCGTGGGGTGCCCTCAGTTTTGGATTACCTGCCAAGGTGAAGCTGCCAGCTGTGGTCTGCAGGCTGCAGCCGTCTGCTTTACCCTAGCTGGCTATCAAAAATAGGAGGAAGCCCATGTCATTTTTTTTTTAAACTTATTTATTTTTTTGACAAAATACAAGGCTAAGCACCCCTTAGTGCTACATGAAAGGCACCAAAGGGTGCAAAATTACAAAATGCATGAGAGTGGGACATTATGTGTCTTTCTGCCATTATAATGACAGAAAAGACTGATATGAAGTGTACAAGCACAGGAAAATCACCAGAGCGCTCTACGCGGTGAAAAGTAGTAGAAAATGGCACTGGAGTGAACATGTGACCGCCTCACGTAAGTTGAAGCTATGGATCCTGAGTAAATTTATGTATTTTCCCTCCTTCATATTTTTTTCAGTACGCAAAAAAACGGAAGGCACACGGATGACATACGGACCGTATACAAAACGGAAACGGATGCTACATGGATGTATCCGTGAAAAAAACGGACCTTTTTTGCGGACCGCAAAAACGGATCGGTCGTGTGAATGTAGCCTTATTCTGATCTGCCGTTTATAAACAGCAGGCAGAAAAAAGTGAATAGCGCCCCCCAGAGTCAGAAAATCTCCGGTGTTCAGGGTGTAGGTGAGACCCTGCAGATCATGATTCAGGACGGTTTTTCCAGTTCCCGCTCACGTGATCACCAGTATACACCGTATACCGATGATCACGTTACAGTAAATGACAGCGCCAGTAAAAAATTATTTATCTCCCATCTGGCATGAACAAACATGTCAGATGGGAGATAAATCTCCCCGGTCCCCCGGTGTCGCCAAAGTGACCCCCTCCCGGAAATCCAAGATGGCCGGGCGCACAGCAGCGCGCAGGCTGCATTCACCCTACTCCTCTGATTTCTGTTGCATGTGCCGTGACATATGCCACAGAAAACTCCTCCCCAGTCCCTGCCAGGTCACCCCCTATAACTCCACCGGTGTTCCCCGGCTTCTCACGGTACATGTGCAGCGTTGATCCCCCGCGGCCCCCTCCTTCACAATAGACGCTGCCGCATGCACAGAGCGGCTTTCAGCTCAGCTTCCTGTGTTCAGACACAATGAGTGGTGGTAACCATGCATCTGTAAGCTACTGCAATGCCCTGCTCATGAGGTAAGGAACATAGTTGATCAGGAGAGCTACAGTGCCTACAAGTAGTATTCAACCCCCTGCAGATTTAGCAGGTTTACACATTCGGAATTAACTTGGCATTGTGACATTTGGACTGTAGATCAGCCTGGAAGTGTGAAATGCACTGCAGCAAAAAAGAATGTTATTTCTTTTTTTATTTTTTTTTAAATTATCAAAAGTTTATTCAGAGGGTCATTTATTATTCAACCCCTCAAACCACAAGAATTCTGTTTAGTTCCCCTAAAGTATTAAGAAGTATTTCAGGCACAAAGAACAATGAGCTTCACATGTTTGGATTAATTATCTCTTTTTCAAGCCTTTTCTGACTAATTAAGACCCTCCCCAAACTTGTGAACAGCACTCATACTTGGTCAACATGGGAAAGACAAAGGAGCATTCCAAGGCCATCAGAGACAAGATCGTGGAGGGTCACAAGGCTGGCAAGGGGTACAAAACCCTTTCCAAGGAGTTGGGCCTACCTGTCTCCACTGTTGGGAGCATCATCCGGAAGTGGAAGGCTTATGGAACTACTGTTAGCCTTCCACGGCCTGGACACCCGTGCCGAGGCCAGGCTTGTCCGAAGAGTCAAGGCTAACCCAAGGACAACAAGGAAGGAGCTCCAGGAAGATCTCATGGCAGTGGGGACATTGGTTTCAGTCAATACCATAAGTAATGTACTCCACCGCAATGGTCTCCGTTCCAGACGAGCCCGTAAGGTACCTTTACTTTCAAAGCGTCATGTCAAGGCTCGTCAACAGTTTGCTCATGATCACTTGGAGGACTCTGAGACAGACTGGTTCAAGGTTCTCTGGTCTGATGAGACAAAGATCGAGATCTTTGGTGCCAACCACACACGTGACGTTTGGAGACTGGATGGCACTGCATACGACCCCAAGAATACCATCCCTACAGTCAAGCATGGTGGTGGCAGCATCATGCTGTGGGGCTGTTTCTCAGCCAAGGGGCCTGGCCATCTGGTCCGCATCCATGGGAAGATGGATAGCACGGCCTACCTGGAGATTTTGGCCAAGAACCTCCGCTCCTCCATCAAGGATCTTAAGATGGGTCGTCATTTCATCTTCCAACAAGACAATGACCCAAAGCACACAGCCAAGAAAACCAAGGCCTGGTTCAAGAGGGAAAAAATCAAGGTGTTGCAGTGGCCTAGTCAGTCTCCTGACCTTAACCCAATTGAAAACTTGTGGAAGGAGCTCAAGATTAAAGTCCACATGAGACACCCAAAGAACCTAGATAACTTGGAGAAGATCTGCATGGAGGAGTGGGCCAAGATAACTCCAGAGACCTGTGCTGGCCTGATCAGGTCTTATAAAAGACGATTATTAGCTGTAATTGCAAACAAGGGTTATTCCACAAAATATTAAACCTAGGGGTTGAATAATAATTGACCCACACTTTTATGTTGAAAAGTTATTAAAATTTAACTGAGCAACATAACTTGTTGGTTTGTAAGATTTATGCATCTGTTAATAAATCCTGCTCTTGTTTGAAGTTTGCAGGCTCTAACTTATTTGCATCTTATCAAACCTGCTAAATCTGCAGGGGGTTGAATACTACTTGTAGGCACTGTATACTACATTTTCAAATGGATTTATTTGATTTTATAGTTGCCCTGCTGAACGACTACTAAACATGAGAGTCTGTTATACGCCACAAGAAAACATGTCTAAATAGCGAGCTCTGTTGTTTAGTATTCATTCAGCTGGATAACTGGACTTAAAGGGGTATTCCATCTCCAAGATCCTATCCCCAATATATAGTAGGTGAAATAGCAATAATATCAGCAAATACCAATATTTGGAAATGTAGAATAGTTCTCCTGATTAGGCATGCCCTTACCTCATGAGCAGGGCATTGCAGCTTTGGTAGCAACAGTTATGACATTGACTCTGCTGCTGTGGACCCGGGGAGAGTGGGTACAGATTCATTGCACCCACACTCCTCAAATGGAGGGTCTGCACACCTAGAAAATGGGGGATACGTTCCCTGAGCATGTCCCCCCATATTCTAGATGGTCCAGAGTCGTCGTGGGACCCCCTTATTTTTTTCCTTACAATAAATTGGTGAAAGAGGGAATGTTTTGGGAAGTGTTTTTCCAAATACATTTTTTTTTGTCTATTTTTTTTTGTTAGTACTGACAGTTTGTGATGTTGGGTATCTGATAGACGCCATGACATCACAAACTGCTGAGCTTGATGTCAGGTGACCTAACAGCTAGTATCAACCCCATTTATTACCCCGTTTGCCACTGCACCAGGGCACGAGGTGAGCTGGGGTGAAGCGCCAGGATTGGCACATCTAGTGGATGCGCCACTTCTGGGGCGCCTGCGGCCTGCTTTTTTTACGCTGTGAAGGGCCAATAACTATGGACCTTTCCAGCCTGAGAATGCCAGACCACAGCTGTCCGCTTTCCCTTGGCTGGTGATCCAATTTGGGGGGGGACCCTACTTTTTTTTGTAATTATTATTATTTATAAAATAATTATAAAAAAAGAGCCTGGGGTGACCTCCACATTGGATCACCAACCACGTTAAAGCTGCCAGCTGTGGTTTTCAGGCTACAGCCGTCTGCTTTACTGGCTGGCTATCAAAAATGGGGGGACCCCACGTCAATTTTTTTTTAACTATTTTTTTAAATAAAAAAATTAATGGGCTTCCCTGTATTTTGATTGCCAGCCAAAGTAACGCCAGGCAGATGGGGGTGGCAACCCGTAGCTGTCTGCTTTATCTGCGCTGAGAATAAAAAATACCGCGGAGTGCTACGTCATTTTTTTTAATGATTTATTTTTACAGCACTGTGATGTCAGGCAATCAAAATACAGGGAAGCCATTTTTTTTTTTTAGTTCTTTAAATAAATAATTAAAAAAAATATATATGTTTTCCCGCTGCATTTTTTGCATTGCTAGCTAAGGGTAATCCAAGCAGCTACTGGCTACTAACCCCCACTGCTTGGTGTTACCTTCACTGGCAATGGAAAATCCAGGGAAGTATTTTTTTTGCCAAAAAACTAAAAAAAAAATGACATGAGCTTCGTCATATTTTTGTATTCTAGCCAGGTACAGCAGGCAGGTACGGGCTGCCCCCAACCCCCAGCTGCCTATTTGTACCTGGCTGGGAACTAAAAATATAGGGAAGTCCTTTTTTAATATTTCATGAATTTCATGAAATAATTATAAAAAAAAAACGACATGGGCTTCGCCCCATTTTTGTGTTCAGCCAGGTACAACTAGGCAGCTGGGGATTGGAATCCTCAGCACAGGTTAGCCCGAGCTTTCTGGGCCCCTCTGCTGCAAATTGCAGTCCGCAGCCGCCCCAGAAGATTGCGCTTTCATAGAAGTGCCATCATCTGGCGCTGTATCCAACTCTTCCAGCAGCCCTGAAGCCGGGTGGTTTGCTGGGTAATAATGAGTTAATACTAGCTTTGTTTTACTAGCTAGTATTAAGCCAGAGATTCTTAATGTCAGGCAAGTTTGACCCAGCCATTAAGAATCTCCAATAAAGGGTTAAAAAAAAAAAGCCACAGAGAAAAAATACTTTAATAGAAATAAATACACAGACACACTTAGAGACTCCATGTTTATTACTCCCTGTCAGCCCTCCACGATCCATGGTCTTCTGTCTTCTTTCTCCTTCAACCCATGCAGCTCTGCTAAATCAGGCAGCACAGCATGGGAGGAAGAACGCTGCTGCTCCCCGTGCAGTCTATTCACTCAGTGAGTGAGCAGAAGCTACGTGCTGTAAACGGTGACGACACCACTGACCGGTGGGTTACCATAGCAACGGTGCTCCGATCACGTGATTCCCGGTGCCGCTATTTACCGGCTGTGACAGCTAGTCCCTGCATGTGGGCTGACTAAAGAGTGCCCACATGCAGGAACGGGGAGTCGACCATGTGCCAGAGTATTTCGCCGGTACACGGACATGCTCAAACGAGCACCATGTACCGGAGAGATGCACTAACAGGACCTAGCATGACGTCATAGCCATGTGACCAGTCTGTAGCCAATGAGATAATAGACACGTTACTGGTCACATGCTATTTTGACGTCACGATAGGTCCTATCATCAGTGCTGGTTACCGGGAGGACGCAGCGATTATTGGAAGGAAAAGCGGCGGGAGACAGAGTGCAGGACGCGTCGCGGAGACCTGTAAGTGTTATGGCAATGTTTATTAACTGTATGTCTACATGTATAATGTGTTTTTATGTGTTTGTGTTTGCCTCCCATTGTTTTCAATGGGGTTCGAACCGAACCGAACTCGAACGCTAAGGGGGTGGCTCATCTCTAATCATATGCAGGAATTAATTTG
This sequence comes from Anomaloglossus baeobatrachus, assembly GCF_048569485.1. Taxonomy (NCBI): domain Eukaryota; kingdom Metazoa; phylum Chordata; class Amphibia; order Anura; family Aromobatidae; genus Anomaloglossus; species Anomaloglossus baeobatrachus. The sequence goes on along the minus strand of NW_027442154.1, from coordinate 86,569 downwards.
TATAAATGCAAAAGGTTCTTTCTGAGGTTAATTCCTAGCTTAGCCTGTTCTATTTTTAGAAACTATCACCATTTTCTCCTCTCTGCACATGTCCTTCTCTGGCTCCTCCCCCTTCTCTGACTCCTCTCTGCACGTGTCCTTCTCTGGCTCCTCCCCCTTCTGGCTCCTCTATGTAATTTCCTGCCTCACCACCATCTTTTCCGGCATCAATTCCGGGGTCCTTAAAATCACCTTCAACGGACAGCAAATGTCTGTAGCCATCTTGGGGACGATTTTCATCAGGTACGGTTGCACAATTTTTGAATTTCTCTAACACTAACTTGTGAAATTCGTGGACCAAATGACAGACATTCCTAATTTTCTGTTTCTCTCTATTAAAAGACATTGCATGTTCTACATGTTAATTCTCAAGTTCACATTTCCCATAAAGGCTTACTCAGAGCTCCTCTATATTAGAAATATCGGAGTATGTGAACTGTAGTTTACTTTGTTTAGAAAAGGAAGATAAAATCCATTGTCTTAACTTGACTGAACTCTTTTGGGACTTAACTCTTCTTATGGACTGACTTATCTTTTTTCCTCCAAAGACACGTCAAAGGATGATCTTCCGTGACTTTGCGAACTCTTCAAACTTCATTTAAACAAACTCATGCGATTTGAAAACTCATCCGTATTTTTAGATTCTCGTTTTGTGCTATTCCCTGAGGCTTTTGGACAAGTTCGTTATTCATCAGCACTGCCCCCCCTTTTTGTACAAAAGGTTAGGTTAGGGAAATGAGACAAAAAACAACAAAAAAACGGCAGTAGCCAGCGTAAAAATGAAAAATGACCACACAGGCCAAAATGGGAAAAACAGCTGTCAATCAATTAAGCTGACTCGCCATTATAAAAAATATATATCCCTTAAATATATTTTTCTTTATATACGCGATGAGATATACGAACCAATAGACTTCAAAAATGTAAAAATAAATAATGTATTTTATATTGAGTAAAAATAATTGACAAAAATAGAAGAGTTGATTAATTACAGAAAAAGAAAACAATATTCTTCATTAGCTTACGTGAGGAGTTAAAGAAAGTCAATTTCTTTACTAAATCAGTAGAAGTCTTCATTCATCTTTCCCTGGATCCTGAATGGATAGGCAAGGATGATACACTGTAGGCCTGACAGCATGTGCTACCATGGTGGGTCTTCTATGCATCTCGCATGCTGCAGGTTGACCCCCGAGAAGTGTCATGTTATATATGCAGCTGTTTAAAATTATATAGAGAGATTCTGCTGTACACATGATGTAAGCCTCCAATATACACAGGACTGTCAGCATATATACTCAATATGTCCTATTATAATGGGTTTGATAGCTAGATGTATTAATAATATTTCATGTTTTTACAATACACCTCGTACACACGGCTCCGCTCCATACACCTCGTACACACGCAGCTATGCTCCGTACACCTCGTACACACGCGGCTCCACTCCGTACACACACGGCTCCTCTCCGTGCACCTCGTACACACGTGGCTCCGCTCCGTACACCTCGTACACACACGGCTCCACTCCGTACACACACGGCTCCGCTCCGTGCACCTCGAACACACATGGCTCTGCTCCGTACACCTCGTACACACACACGGCTCCGCTGCGTACACCTCGTACACACGCAGCTCTGCTCCGTACACCTCGTACACACACGGCTCCACTCCGTACACACACGGCTCCTCTCCGTGCACCTCGAACACACATGGCTCTGCTCCGTACACCTCGTACACACACGGCTCCACTCCGTACACCTCGTACACACACACGGCTCCGCTCCGTACACCTCGTACACACGCAGCTATGCTCCGTACACCTCGTACACACGCGGCTCCGCTCCGTACACCTCGTACACACGCGGCTCCGCTCCGTACACACGCGGCTCCGCTCCGTACACCTAGTACACACACGGCTCCGCTCCGTACACTTCGTACACACGCGGCTCTGCACCGTACACCTCGTACACACGCGGCTCCGCTCCGTACACCTCGTACACACGCGGCTCTGCTCCGTATACCTCGTACACACGTGGCTCCGCTCCGTACACCTCGTACACACACGGCTCCGCTCCGTACACCTCGTACACACATGGCTCCGCTCCGTACACCTTGTACACACACGGCTCCGCTCCGTACACCTCGTACACACGCGGCTCCGCTCCGCACACCTCATACACACACGGCTCCACTGCGTGCACCTCGAACACACGCGGCTCCGCTCCGTACACCTCGTACACACACGGCTCTGCTCCATACACCTTGTACACACACGGCTCCGCTCCGTACACCTCGTACACACGCGGCTCTGCTCGTACACCTTGTACAGACATGGCTCTGCTCCCATACCTCCCAACTTTTCAAGAAAGGAAAGAGGGACAAAGTATGCGGCGCGCTGCGCGCGCCGCGGCAAATTTTGACCGCGCCCCTAGCCACACCCCTAGCCACACCCATTTGGAAGTAAGGGTCATTCAGCAGATGCCCCGGACTGTTCATTCATATTTATAGCAGTCAGAATTTTTTTATATTTCTGTGTCACTATATGACATGTTGCTTATTTGTGCCTATCAATCTGTGTTCACACGTTGCATAAATTCTGTTTCTTTTTGTTTCTGTCTTCACCAAACTACACAATAACAATCTTCTCTGTTTTTTCCATTTTTGCTGCATTTTTTCTGCCTTTTCTCCATTATTTAATGCGTTTTTGGTTCAGATGTGAATCTGCGTTTCTAAGTGTTTTTATGTACAGAGAAGCTTTTTCCTGCGTTTTTTAAGCTCCACATAGAAACCTCCAGAGAAACCCCCCCCCCCCCGAAAACCGCAGAATTCAGCGGCGTCTTTTCATGGAATCACATCCACTTTACTTGGACAATTAAACACAGCAGAATAAATGTGCAAAACAACAGCAGAAAAAAATGCAGCATTTACACTACATGTGAATATGGACTAATTGTCCAAGCAAAGTGGATGAGACGTCCTGAAATCTCCGCTCCTGGTGCGTGGAAAGTCGCCGCTGAACTGTGCGGATTTGGTGTTTCTTTCTTTATAAGCTTCAGGATTCACATCAGCAACAAACATGTATCAAATAAGGGGGACAATGTATAAAAAATACCGCAAACACGCAATAATCAGAGAACATTGTTATTGCACTCGTGGCGCGGACACCTGCAGAAAAAATGCCGCATTTACGCTATGTGTGAACACGGCCTCAGTGATCCATTTTTATTACATTTTTTATGGGTTTTAATTAAGAAAAATAATAAATTGCGCCTTTTTTTTCCCGCCATTTACCGATCCCCATAAATAATCTGATCGCTGTGTTGTTCAGGTCATTACGATTACGGGGACACCAAATATGTCCATGTTATTTGCTGATTTGTGATGTTTATTATTTTATAAAAAAGTGCAATAAAATTACATTATTCTATTTTTTTTTATTATTTTTAGTAACTTTATTAGAAGAAAAAAAAATCCTCTTTTCCTCTCCCTCTAGAATACAGGAGATAGAGACACTGCTCTGTACAATGGAGCTGTGTCCTGTGTAATCTGCTGTGTAAGAGGCTGCATTGTAGGTTCATTTATGTGAAATCCTCCCTCTGACATTATCAATCCTAGTGGCTCAACAGCTAGAGCAGCTAGGAAAGCTAGGAGGTTGCTGGACACAAGTTTTGAACGTTGCTGGTTTGAATCCAAGGTGGTGAAGATAAAAAAAAAAAATTGTATTTGTATTTTTTTCCTCATTTCTTTATAATAGTTTTATGGGAACAAATGAATCTGACTCTTTCACCTACATTGAGATACAGTATTTATTTATCTATCTATCTATCTATCTATCTATCTATCTCTATCCCTCTATCTATCTATCTATGATTCTATCTCTCTATCTATCCCTCTATCTATGATTCTATCTATCTATGATTCTATCTCTATCTATCTATTATCTGTCATGTATCTATATATCCCTCTATCATCCATCCCTCTATCATCCATCCATCCCACTATCATCCATCCCTCCCTCTATCCCTCCCTCTATCTCTCCATTCATCCCTCCATTCATCCCTCCATTCATCCCTCTATCCCTCCCTCTATCCCTCCATTCATCCCTCCATTCATCCACCTATCCCTCCCTCTATCCCTCCATTCATCCCTCCATTCATCCCTCTATCATCCATCCATCCCTCCCTCTATCCCTCCATTCATCCCTCCCTCTATCCCTCCATTCATCCCTCTATCATCCATCCATCCCTCTATCCCTCCATTCATCCCTCTATCATCCATCCATCCATCCCTCTATCCCTCCATTCATCCCTCTATCATCCATGCATCCATCCCTCCCTCTATCCCTCCATTCATCCCTCCATTCATCCCTCTATCAACCATCCCTCCCTCTATCCCTCCTTTCATCCCTCTATCCCTCCATTCATCCCTCCTTCTATCCCTCCATTCATCCCTCCATTCATCCATCCATCCCTCCCTCTATCCCTCCATTCATCCCTCTATCATCCATCCATCCCTCCCTCTATCCCTCCTTTCATCTCTCTATCCCTCCATTCATCCCTCTATCATCCATCCATCCCTCCCTCTGTCCCTCCATTCATCCCTCCATTCATCCCTCTATCATCCATCCATCCCTGCCTCTATCCCTCCATTCATCCCTCCCTCTATCCCTCCATTCATCCCTCTATCATCCATCCATCCCTCCCTCTATCCGTCCATTCATCCCTCTATCATCCATCCATCCATCCCTCTATCCCTCCATTCATCCCTCTATCATCCATGCATCCATCCCTCCCTCTATCCCTCCATTCATCCCTCTATCATCCATCCATCCCTCCCTCTATCCCTCCTTTCATCCCTCTATCCCTCCATTCATCCCTCCTTCTATCCCTCCATTCATCCCTCCATTCATCCCTCTATCATCCATCCATCCCTCCCTCTATCCCTCCATTCATCCCTCTATCATCAATCCATCCCTCCCTCTATCCCTCCTTTCATCCCTCTATCCCTCCATTCATCAGTCTATCATCCATCCATCCCTCCCTCTATCCCTCCATTCATCCCTCCATTCATCCCTCTATCATCCATCCATCCCTGCCTCTATCCCTCCATTCATCCCTCCCTCTATCCCTCCATTCATCCCTCTATCATCCATCCATCCCTCTATCCCTCCATTCATCCCTCTATCATCCATGCATCTATCCCTCCATTCATCCCTCTATCATCCATCCATCCCTCCCTCTATCCCTCCATTCATCCCTCTATCATCCATCCATCCCTCCCTCTATCCCTCCATTCATCCCTCCATTCATCCCTCTATCATCCATCCATCCCTCCCTTTATCCCTCCTTTCATCCCTCTATCCCTCCATTCATCCCTCCTTCTATCCCTCCATTCATCCCTCCATTCATCCCTCTATCATCCATCCATCCCTCCCTCTATCCCTCCATTCATCCCTCTATCATCAATCCATCCCTCCCTCTATCCCTCCTTTCATCCCTCTATCCCTCCATTCATCCCTCTATCATCCATCCATCCCTCCCTCTATCCCTCCATTCATCCCTCTATCATCCATCCATCCCTCCCTCTATCCCTCCATTCATCCCTCTATCATCCATCCATCCCTCCCTCTATCCCTCCATTCATCCCTCCATTCATCCCTCTATCATCCATCCATCCCTCCCTTTATCCCTCCTTTCATCCCTCTATCCCTCCATTCATCCCTCCTTCTATCCCTCCAGTCATCCCTCCATTCATCCCTCTATCATCCATCCATCCCTCCCTCTATCCCTCCATTCATCCCTCTATCATCCATCCATCCCTCCCTCTATCCCTCCTTTCATCCCTCTATCCCTCCATTCATCCCTCTATCATCCATCCATCCCTGCCTCTATCCCTCCATTCATCCCTCCATTCATCCCTCTATCATCCCTCTATCATCCATCCATCCCTCCCTCTATCCCTCCATTCATCCCTCTATCATCCATCCATCCATCCCTCTCTCCCTCCATTCATCCCTCTATCATCCATCCATCCCTCCCTCTATCCCTCTGTCGCGGGCGGGGAGGAGGGTGTCAGCACACTACGCTCACCCCTTCTGCTCGGGTCCGGCGGCTGCCGCTGCTCAGTGGTGGCTCGAGCTGTGGGCCGGATCCCGGGGCTCCTCGCCCGTGAGTGAAAGGGGGTTTGGGGTGTTGGGATAATGTCCGTGACACCACCCACGGTTGTGGTGATTTGTAGCACCACCGCTGCTCGATTTTGGGATCCCGGGAGTGGTGATGTGGAGCAGCTAGGTGTTGTGTTGCCCCTCCGTGGGTAGGGGTTGGTGATCCCGGGGCCCGGTGATGAGATGTAGGATGCAGAGCCTGGTGGGCGCAGGGACGCGGGGGGCAGCGCTGTGCCTTGCGGCACCGTGTTACTCACTCAGCCTGAGACGGTGACACAGTTCTCGGTAAACAAACGGCTGGTTGGTCGGTCCCACGGACGGCTGCACTTGCTCTCCCAGTCGGTAGCGGTGATGTCCCTTTTCCTTGCACCCAATGTTGTGTGTTGGTCGCGATGGGTTCCCACCGGTAACCCACTCCCCGGCTTCAAGCTGGACCGGAGGAGCTCTACTCTTTGCCCGCAGGCGCTGGCCCTCAGAAACTGGTGCCCTGGCGGTGGCGGTGTCTCTATTGTAAAGGTTGAGCTGTTGCCTTCAATCGGGACTTGGTTGTTGGGGGATCTACGTCCCCTTCACTGACGGATTTGGCAAATTATGGCGACTCCTAGCCTTGCCGGGGTCCGAGAGGCCCCTGCCCTGGTGCTGACTGTCCTTTGGTACACTGCTCCAGACCGCCGGGTCACTACCCGTCCGCGGTCCTTCCAGGAACTTCCAAACGGTCACCTCTTCAGACAATCACCGCCGTTTCTGACCTTGCTGACTCTGTCCTGCACACAGCTGGACTCACTTCAAGCTTTCTTTCTGTCGCCTTTCTTACTTTCCTCCTTTACCACTTTACTTCCTTCACTTCACCACTTTCACTTCCTTAGCTCATCTTAGCTGTTTACTCCTTTCCCTCCCTAGCTTAACTCTCCACTTCAACTCCTTCCACCTCCTCCTCCAAACTCTATCTGCTTGGTTTCTTCCCGCCTCCAGAGCTGTGAACTCCTCGGTGGGCGGAGCCAACCGCCTGGCCCACCCCCTGGTGGGAACATCAGTCTCTGGAGGAAGGCAACAAGGATTTTAGTGTAGCTTTGGTGTTCCTAACTGGGATGTAGGGTGTGATGGTGCAATGACCTGTGACCCCTGGCTTGCCCAGGGCGTCACACCTCCTTTCATCCCTCTATTCCTCCATTCATCCCTCTATCATCCATCCATCCCTCCCTCTATCCCTCCTTTCATCCCTCTATCCCTCCATTCATCCCTCCATTCATCCCTCTATCATCCATCCATCCCTCCCTCTATCCCTCCATTCATCCCTCCATCCATCTTTGCAGCTGAATAACCTGCTTCTGGTGTCTCACCTGCAGTATATAGGTCAAGATAACAAAATCTTCCTATTGCTTTCAATAGAGGCAGTAGCTCAGTGGTAAAGCTGCTGCCTTTAAAACAATGAACTCACAGCTCCACGAGTTCAAGTTCCGGCCGCCCCGAAAATCCAGCTGATGATAATTTAATTTAATTTATTCACTTCACTGAGGGGAAGAGCCGGGACATCAGCTGTGAGCCGCGGGAGTGCGGGACAGCCCTGATAAATCGTGCAAGTCCCGCAGAATCCGGGACGGTTGGGAGGTATGTCTGCTCCGTACACCTCGTACACACACGGCTCTGCTCCGTACACCTCGTACACACGCGGCTCCGCTCCGTACACCTCGTACACACACGGCTCCGCTCCGTACACCTCGTACACACACGGCTCTGCTCCGTACACCTCGTACACACGCGGCTCCGCTCCGTACACCTCGTACACACACGGCTCCGCTCCGTACACCTTGTACACACACGGCTCTGCTCCGTACACCTCGTACACACAGGGCTCCGCTCCGTACACCTCGTACACACACGGCTCTGCTCCGTACACCTCGTACACACACGGCTCTGCTACATCCACACTGTAAACCCCTCCTGACCCCACACATAAACCTCCCCTCATCCAGCACCATGACAACCAGCACAGCAGAGTCCTGCATACACTGAGGAGCTGATCATGTGACCCTAACTCCTCCCCTCCATGTGACATCATCACAGGTCCTGTAAGCACAGAGCAGCCATATATCTAGTGTGCGGCTCTGCAGGTGGAGGTAGGTGCAGGGTCTCTATTATTCTGGGGTCATCGTTATCATTAACCCCTTCATTTCTCAACTATTTTCAACTTTAACCAGTTCAAGACCAGTTTCCCGCTATTCCTGACCGGCTCATTTACATTCAGGTTAACCCCTTAAGGACGGAGCCAGTTTTGTACTTTATGACTCGTCTACTTTTTGCAATTCTGACCGGAGTCACTTTGACAGGTTTCGAGAGGTAACGCTAAAAAGTGGACCCCACATGTGGTCAGAAACCTCTTTTTTGATAAATGGGAGGAGCTGGAACAGAAGGAGTGATTTTTGAATTTTGGAAAGCAAATTTAGCTGAAATAAATTGCGGGCCCCATGTAGCATTTGTAGGGTCCTTAAGGTACCTAAACAGCAGAAACCCCCCACAAGTGACCCCAGTTTGGAATCTAGACCCCTCAAGGAATTTCTCTAGATGTTTGGTGAGCACCTGGAACCCCCGGAGGCTTCACAGAAATTTATAACGTTCAGCCGTGAAAAAAAAAAAATACATTTTTACAACAAAATTGTTACTTTAACCAGGTAACTTTTATTCACAAGGGTATCAGGAAAAAATGTACCATACAATTTATTGTGCAGTTTCTCCTGAGTAGGCAGATACTTCATATGTGGTGGAAATCAACTGTTTGTGCACATGGCAGGGCTCGAACGGAAGGAGCGCCATTTGACTTTAAAATTAGCGAATGCCATGTCGTGTTTAGAGAGCCCCTAAGGTGCCTAAACAGTCGAGCTCCCCCACAAGTGATCCTATTTTGGAAACTAGACCCCTCATAAATTTTATCCATGGGTATATTGAGCATTTTGAACCCACGGGTACTTCACAGAATTTGATAACCTTAGGTCGTCCTATAAAAAATGTTCATTTTATTTAACAAAAATGTTGCTTTAGCACCAAATTTCTCACTTTTTCAAGAGGAAACACCAAAAAGTGCACACCACAGTTTGTTATACAAATTTTTATGAGCTCCTTGATATGTGGCCAAAAACCTCTGTTTGGACAAACAGGAGGGCTCAGAACAGAAAGAGCACCATGTGAATTTTGCAAAAGTTGAAATAAATTGTGGGCACCATGTCGCATTTGCAGGACTCCTAAGGTACCTATACAGCATAACCTCCCCCCCCCAAGTGACCCCATTTTGGACACTAGACCAATCAAGAATTTTATTCAGGGTTGCAGTGAGCATTTTGACTCCACACGTAGTTCACAGAAATGTTGCTATAGTGCCAAATTTCTCACTTTTAGGCTGTGTTCCCACAATCCAGCAACACTGCATCTAGGACACAGTGTCAGCCCTTCTGCAGAGATGCGAGTGTTGTTCACAGGAGAATGCAGCTGCCCATGCCCACGATCCGGGTTCAGGCCGCTGCAGACTTTATTTTCCCTACGAAGAACAATGTCATCTGCACAGTATAAACTGACATCCTGTGTCTCAGGAAGCCACGGCGCTGGTCAGTTTATGCTGCAGAGAAAAGAATCACAGTGGGCAGGAGATTTCTAAACATCCCACCACTGTTCTTGTACTGCAAAACACTCTGCGTCCGAATCACTGCAAATCCTGATCGTGGGCACACAGCCTAATAAGCTAGAATGGATTGATGGCTGGATAAATAGATGTCAAACACATATATAATGTCCCACCCCCCTGCATATTCTAAGCTGGCACCATTTAGTGACTTTCATGTGGCACTAAAGAGTGTTTAACCTTGTATTTAGCTAAAAAAAAAAAACAAACAAAAAAAACTAAATAATTAAAAAAACAACAAAACAAAAAAAAAAACCCAGCTAGGGTAAAGCAGATGGCTGGAGACCACAGCTGGCAGCTTCATATTGGCTGGTATTCCAAAATGAAGGTCTCCCCATGCTGTTTTTTTAATTTATAAATAGTTTAAAAAAAGTGGGATCCCCCTGTGAAGGGGTCCTTCTCCCATATCACACAATCAACAGAGCGAGAGATGAGTGAACAATCCAAAGCATATTTATTCCTTGCAACATAGAATGACCATCAAATAATTCACTACACGGAGGGTAAAACTAGTCCAGAAATGGCATAAATGTCCCGGAGTTCAGTCACACTCCTCCAGCAGTCCTTCTCCAGGGAAATCGGGGTTTCTCACAGTGTCTTTGGGGTGCTGGCTGCAGCCTTGGCGTCTCCCTCAGAGGTTCAATCTAGCTTTATCTCTCTTGTAAAGGCCACATCTCACTAAGTGACATCGCTAGCGACATCACTGCTAAGTCACGTTTTTTGTGACGCAACAGTGATCTTGCTAGCGATGTCGCTGTGTGTGACATCCAGCAACGACCTGGCCCCTGCTGTGAGGTCGCCGGTTGTTGCTGAATGTCCTGGACCATTTTTTGGTTGTTGCTCTCCCGCTGTGAAGCACACATCGCTGTGTTTGACAGCGAGAGAGCAACGATCTGAATGTGCAGGGAGCCGGCTTCTGCGGACGCTGGTAACCAAGGTACACATCGGGTAACCAAGCAAAGTGCTTTGCTTGGTTACCCGATATTTACATTGGTTACCAGCGTCCGCAGCTTCTAGAAGCCGGCTCCCTGCTCCCTGCACACGTAGCCAAGGTACACATCGGGTAACTATAAGCAAAGTGCTTTGCTTAGTAATCCAATGTGTACTATGGTTACCAAGCACAGCGTCATTACACGGGTCGCTGGTGGCTGATCTCTGATTGCTGTGGAGATCTGCCTGTTTGACAGCTCACCAGCGACCATGTAGCGACACTCCAGCGATCCCTGCCAGGTCAGATCGCTGGTCGGATCGCTGGAGCGTCACTAAGTGTGACGGTACCTTTAGTCTCACCCAGAATCACTAATCTCTCAGGTAAACAGAGTTTAGGTGGATTCCAGGCCCTCTCCCCCAGACCTAGGCACAGAAGTACTTCAAGGGGATATAACCTGACTTAACAGGACAAACAATATATCGAATAGACAGACCACCACACTCAAAATATGAACCCACACAAAATGGTACATAACCCACAATATCACACCAAGACACCCCACAAATTGGATTTCCAGCCAAGGTAAAGTGGATAGCTGTGGTCTGGTATTCTCAGGGTGGAAAAACCCATGGTTATTTAGCCCTTCCCAGCCTAAAAATAACAGGCCGCAGCCACCCAGAAGTGGCGCATCCATTACATGCGCTAATCCTGGCGCTTCGCCCCGACTCTTCCTATTGCCATAATGTGGTGGCAAATGGGGACATACAGTACAAACCAAAAGTTTGTACACATCTTCTCATTCAAAGAGTTTTCTTTATTTTCATGACTCTGAAAATGGTAGATTCAGATTGAAGGCATCAAAACTATGAATTAACACATGTGGAATTAAATACTTAACAAAAAAGTGTGAAACAACTGAAAATATGTCTTATATTCTAGGTTCTTCAAAGTAACCACCTTTTGCTTTGATTACTGCTTTGCACACTTTTGGCATTATCTTGATGAGCTTCAAGAAGTAGTCACCGGAAATGGTTTTCACTTCATAGGTGTGCCCTGTCAGGTTTAATAAGTGGGATTTCTTGTCTTATAAATGGGGTTGGGACCATCAATTGTGTTGTGCAGCAGTCTGGTGGATACACAGCTGATAGTACTACTGAATAGACTGTTAGCTGCTTTTTTCTTGCCATAATACAAATTCTAAGTAAACAAAAACGAGTGGCCATCAATACTTTAAGAAATGAAGGTCAGTCAGTCCGAAAAAGTGGGAAAACTTTGAAAGTGTCCCCAAGTGTAGTGGCAAAAAACATCAAATGCTACAAAGAAACTGGCTCACATGAGGACCGCCCCAGGAAAGGAAGACCAAGAGTCACCTCTGCTGCAGAGGATAAGTTTATCCGAGTCACCAGCCTCAGAAATTGCAGGTTAACAGCAGCTCAGATTAGAGACCAGGTCAATGCCACACTAGCAGCAGACATATCTCTAGAACAACTGTTTAGAGGAGACTTTGTGCAGCAGGCCTTCATAGTAAAATAGCTGCTAGGAAACCACTGCTAAGGGCAGGCAAAAAGCAGAAGAGACTTGTTTTGGCTAAAGAACACAAGGAATGGACGTTAGGCCAGTGAAAATCTGTGCTTTGGTCTGATGAGTCCAAATTTAAGATCTTTGGATCCAATGACCATGTCTTTGTGCGACACAGAAAAGGTGAACGGATGGACTCTATATGCCTGGTTCCCACCGTGAAGAATACAGAAGGAGGTGTGATGGTGTGGGGGTGCTTTGCTGGTGACACTGTTGGGGAATTATTCAAAATTGAAGGCATACTGAACCAGCATGGCTTCCACAGCAACTTGCAGCGGCATGCTATTCCATCCGGTTTGAGGTTAGTTGGACCATCATTTATTTTTCAACACGACAATGACCCCAAGCACACCTCTATGCTGTGTAAGGGCTATTTGACTAAGAAGGAGAGTGATGGGATGCTACACCAGATGACCCGGCCTCCACAGTCACCAGACCTGAACCCAATCGAGATGGTTTGGGGTGAGCTGGACCGCAGAGTGAAGGCAAAAGGGTCAACAAGTGCTAAGCATCTCTGGGAACTCCTTCAAGACTGTTAGAAGACCATTTCCGGTGACTACCTCTTGAAGCTCATCAAGAGAATGCCAAAAGTGTGCAAAGTAGAAATCAAAGTAAAAGGTGGCTACTTTGAAGAACCTAGAATATAAGACATATTTTCAGTTGTTTCACACTTTTTTGTGAAGTATTTCATTCCACATGTGTTAATTCATAGTTTTGATGCCTTCAATGTGAATCTACAATTTTAAGAGTCATGAAAACAAAGAAAACTCTTTGAATGAGAAGGTGTGTCCAAACTTTTCTTCTGTACTGTAAATAGGGTTGTTGGGGTTAGGGTTAAGCGGGCTTTACACGCTACGAGATTCCTACAGCGATCTCGTTGGGGTCACGGATTTTGTGACGCACATCCGGTCGCTGTAGCGATCTCGTTGTGTGTGACTTCAAGGAGCGATTTTGGATCGTTGCAAAAACGTCCAAAATCGCTCCTCGTTGACATGGGGGTCTGCTCCCAATTATCGCTGATGTCGGGTGGGCGAAGTTGATCCTCGTCCCTGCGGCAGCACACATCGCTACGTGTGACCCCGCAGGAACGAGGAACCTATCCTTACCTGCCACACGCCAGCAATGAGGAAGGAAGAAGGTGGGCGGGATGTTCGTCCCGCTCATCTCCACCCCTCCGCTTTGATTGGGCGGCCCCGTGGGTGACGCCGCTGTGATGGCAAGCGAACCGCCCCCTTAGAAAGGAGGCGGTTCGCCAGTCACAGCGACGTCACCGAGCAGGTAAATGCGTGTGATGCTGCCGTAGCGATAATGTTCGCTACGACAGCGATCTACACATATCGCCATAATGATAGGGGCGGGTGCTATCACGCTCGCCATCGCTAGCATCATCTAGCGATGTCGCAGCGTGTAAAGCCATCCTTAATGATGTCACGGCATCTATCAGATACTTGACATCACTAACCTAGTCAGTAATAAAAAAAAGACAAAAAAAAAATGTATGGACCTGGGGAGAACTTTGATGTCGCATCTGACAGATACGACAGAACTCAGAGGAGAAGGATGATCCATTTTAGATGATCGGGTGGTGAGGCATTTTGGCCACATCGGGGGACCGGGGTAGGCGACTTATCTCCCATCTGACATGATTGATCATGCCAGGTGGGAGATAAATCTTTTTTTTCGGCCCGAATTGTGATCTTCAGGGTCTGAGCTACCCTCGGAAGCTGAAACCATGGACATTTTCCAATGCTGCGGGGCGGTATACACTTTATTTTTTATTGCTTGCCGGCAGCAGCGGGAGGGGATTAACACTGACCGCTAGGACATAATTTTACTGCTTGCGGTATTTAAGGGGTTAAAGTCTACGAGCTCCGAAACCAGTTTAGAATATATAAACTTTTTTTTTTACATAATTTTTCTAGTTTAGGAGGGAAACATAATGTGGGCACATTTTGTAATTGGGTTAATTTTCACTATTTTGCTGCATTCATACGAGAAATGGGTGGTAAATTGTGCGCGTCAGGGAGTGCACAGATCCATACGCCATGTGTGGCCCCTCTTCTTCTGTTAGAAACAAGAATACATCGAATCCTAATTCCATTCCCTGTTCTTAACCGAAAAACTGGGAAATTATTTGTTTTTGCACTTTCCTACTTATTTTCCTTATTTTCCTACTGTTATTACATAGCACATTTCATATTGAATATTTGTAAGTACTCAAATGATATCTCACCTCCCTTATCTCCATTAATTTTCCATATGGGCTCATCTCCTTCCCATTCAGGTCCTTATAATATCGGATCCTCTCAGTGGAGATCTTCTATAGAAGAGAATTCTCCTGATTGCCACGTGAAGGATGGATATGGACAGGGACAAGATGGCGGAGAGGATATTACACCTCACCCTAGAGATCCTCTTCCGGCTTACTGGAGAGGTGAGAGATTCTGATGACGTCACATTACATCATTCTTATCTATGGGAATAACAGATGGACAGAACTGGAGAGGTGAGGACTCTGGAAATGTCTGGAGTGAGATTTATTACTGTGTCTCTCCATAACCAGGATTACACAGTAGTGAAGAAGACCTCTAGTGAGCGCTGTCAGGCCCCTGTGTCTGAGGGATGGGGAAGACCCCTGAGCCCAATCACGGGGCCTCCACCTCACCCCCCGATACATGAGGACATCAATGACCAGAAGATCCTAGAACTCACCTACAAGATGATTGAGCTGCTGACTGGAGAGGTGACACTGCTGGGAATGCTGGGACATTATACAGTAACGCTATGAAGGGATCGGGGGTGACGGTATCATTGTATGTATCAGGTTCCTATAAGGTGTCAGGACGTCACCGTATATTTCTCCATGGAGGAGTGGGAGTATTTACAAGGACACAAAGATCTGTACAAGGACGTCATGATGGAGGTTCCCCGGTCCCTCACATCACCAGGTAATAGACAGGACTAAATACACACGGCCTATAATTATCTGTATGTAATGAATGAATTCAGTCCCTGTATGTGTCTCCTCCAGTTCTATCCAGTAAGAGGACAACAGCAGAGAGATGTCCCCGTCCTCTTCTCCCACAGGACTGTAAACAAGAAGCTCCCGATGTTCCTCAGGATCATCAGGTAGATGGAGAGAAGAAGCCATGAAATCTCCCTATGATGTGTAGACGGCTGTTAAGGTCTTGTGCTCAGTCTTGTTTTATCCACCAGTATTATATGTTTTATACTTGTGTAATGACAGCGGTGGAGATGGCAGGATTAGAGCTGATCATAGATGTGACTTCTCCATCTGTCTGTGACTTTTGGATCACATTTATCCCGTTTTCTACACTGAACACTTACATCAGGGTTTTAACACCAGGTTATCGGACAGAGAGAGGTCACCCCTATCCCATGGGTCAGAAGGTCGCAGCGCAAGCCAGTACTAGTTGGCTCTGCTTTGCCTTCCACGTAGCTGTGCAGACTATCCTTGTGCTGGCGCTGCTAGGGTTAAGCAGACCCATGTGTCTTTCTTGGCTTACCATCTTGAGTTGTCTCAGCTGTTCTGATTTTTGCACTCCCCCCTGGTATACGTACTCACCACTTTACCTCAGTAGTTGCCAGTGATAACTTGCTTTTCCATGGTGCTGGCATGGAGGTGAGAGCCATGGAAAAAGAAATGGTTTTGAATTTGATCCTGGAGATTGCTGCTTTGACATTTTCTTTGGTGTCTTCTTATTGATCATCTCCCTTTTTATTAATTTCTCTTTCCATTCCCCTTTTTTACCACTTGTTGTTTGGGAATGCAGTTTCTTTCTTTTTATTTTGTTTGTCGTTTTCCTTTTGTGTCATTATCATAAAGCAGGACTAGTGTTCCTCCTGCCCTGCTCACTAGACACGGTTGTGATTAGGGTAAGACGGAGATACACACGTGATTGTCGCACAAGGGGAAAGAACCTGTCTTGGGACATCAGGGAGCTCAGGGTTGCTCAGAGTAAATGATAGGGTTTATCCTTCCTGTTCTTCCCTAGAGGCAGTGGTTCCCACCCCATCTTTCTCATGACACACCGCTCAGCTTCTTGGTGAAAAACAACCAGGGACTGCCCCGTATTGGTAACTGGTGCCTACTGGCAGCAAAGTCCAACCTGAGAGGCTCTGGTGATGACTGGGTAGGCACTTAATCATGCCCCTGTGGACAAGCCTGGTTCAGGGCGCTGTGACACTATACCCTTCTCCTAATCCTATTAGTGTGACAGGTTTACATGTAATTCTTCAAATGACATGATTCAGAAGAAACCCTCAAAGGCTCCATTCACTGTAATAAGGCAGCAGAGGACTCCTCATGGCAGCGCGGCAATCATCCCTATCTAGTGAATGGTTATCTCAAGTAATTGTATTATTACAGCGGATTCTTTATGATGTTACATCGTCATCTTCTCCATATTCAGGTCCCTACAATATCGGATCCTCTCAGTGGAGATCTTCTATATAAGAGAATTCTCCTGATTGACCCATCAAGGATGGATATGGACAGGGACAAGATGGCGGAGAGTATATTACACCTCACCCTAGAGATCCTCTTCCGGCTTACTGGAGAGGTAAGAGATTCTGATGACGTCACATTACATCATTCTTATCTATGGGAATAACAGATGGACAGAACTGGAGAGGTGAGGACTCTGGAAATGTCTGGAGTGAGATTTATTACTGTGTCTCTCCATAACCAGGATTACACAGTAGTGAAGAAGACCTCTAGTGAGCGCTGTCAGGCCCCTGTGTCTGAGGGATGGGGAAGACCCCTGAGCCCAATCACGGGGCCTCCACCTCACCCCCCGATACATGAGGACATCAATGACCAGAAGATCCTAGAACTCACCTACAAGATGATTGAGCTGCTGACTGGAGAGGTGACACTGCTGGGAATGCTGGGACATTATACAGTAACGCTATGAAGGGATCAGGGTGACGGTATCATTGTATGTGTCAGGTTCCTATAAGGTGTCAGGACGTCGCCGTCTATTTCTCCATGGAGGAGTTGGAGTATTTAGAAGGTCACAAAGATCTGTACAAGGACGTCATGATGGAGGTTCCCCAGCCCCTCACATCACCCGGTAATAGACAGGACTAAATACACACGGCCTATAATTATCTGTATGTAAGGAATGAATTCAGTCCCTGTATGTGTCTCCTCCAGTTCTATCCAGTAAGAGGACAACACCAGAGAGATGTCCCCGTCCTCTTCTCCCACAGGACTGTAAACAAGAAGATCCCGATGTTCCTCAGGATGTGTTTCCTCCAGATCTATCCAGTAAGAGATATCTACTCATGTACTTTCTGCACTAATTTTGTGTTTACATTTTTAGACTTTCTGCTCTGTTTTTTTCAGCTGTATTTTCTTTGCTTCTGCTTCTTCTGCTGTTTGCTTCTAGTGTCTTCTCTATGTCGTTATGATGGCAACTCAAAGATTGAAAAGACGGCCTACACCGGAAATAAGCCCTAGCATGATTTTATAGGATTTTTGGAGAATGCTTGAAATATAAGCCCTACTCCATAAATAAGCCCTAGTTACAGTCAGGGCCAGCGTTAGGAGGAGTCAAACTGCGCAATTTCTCCAGAACCCCACTCTCTTGGGGACCTCATCAGTTGTATTCTAAGGTTGATTGTTTGAGGATCTTTGATGACTTCAGAGTCATGTGACATGATGTAACCAAAGGTCTCTTAATTGTAGGAGTCTAAATGAATTTAATAGAAGAAAGACTGGCATTAGGGGAAAGTGAGAGCAAACTAACCCATTCTCTTAGCGATACCAGTGTTTATATATCGATTATAGGACTGCTTAAGGACCTTTATGACATCACATCATGTGACCAAAGGTCTGTTAATTATAGAAGTCTATAGCTGAAGAGGAGATGATGTGTGTGTGTGTGTGTGTGTGTGTGTGTGTGTTCACATCAATTTTAACCAGCTTTGCCAAATGGGCAGTGTTACAGCCGCTCACTGAAATGCAAAAGTTTTCAACTAAAGAAAATGTAATAAAATTATTGCTGTAGAGAATGTGAACTGCTGGCAAACTACTCTGGAAGGAATGGAGACCCCTACAGGAGGAGATTTGACACCTAGACCCTGATTCATTATAGCAATTATGGCAGAATTCTGGCATAAATCACTTCAAAAGTTCTCAAAACCTCCTGTGCAATAGAGTTGTGAAAAAAATTGGGCGACTTTTTTGGAGGTTTCCCGCCAATTTTAACCAGCTTTGGCCAAAATGAGCAGAGCTTGGATATAAGAATGGTGTGATGCCGCCGCTTCTCTAATTCATAACAAACTGCGGCGTTACCTATCCGAGAAATCTTACTCCAGTCCCTGACATCATTTTTCAGTGTCCGTCGCCGGTCTTGATGAATTGGAGCTCATGTACTTTCTGTATGTTTATCTGGATAGACCGCAAAACCCTGCCTCCTGCTTTGGTTACAAAGCCTAAAGATAGGCCATAAATTTTACAGTCCCGGACAACCACGTTAAATATCCGGCATCTGTCTGTAACTATTTTATTTTCGTCTTTTAAAAAAAAAAAATTCTAATTGTCTATGTTGTGGATCAATGTTACAAGGACATTTTTGCAGGTTTTGCCAGCTGCCATGGCGGAGTCAGGATCTGTGGAAATGATAGATTCTGGCACTCACTCTGCATGTTGACTTCTCTGATGTCTGTGAGCAGCGCAGGGAGACGAAGGTGTCAAATCACAGGCTTGGGCAGGCTAGCAAGAGTTATTCTCTGCTGGGCTGCTTGTCTTTGATCACATTCTATGGAGGAGAAAGTATCCCCTTCTGTATATGCTGGCTGGACTATTCCATTAATGCTAACTATAGGTTACCTATACTTGTCTGGTCAGATGTTGTGATCCAGACTTACCGGTGGTTGTACATTATTGCTGTAAGCTGTTAACCCTTGTTGTCTTTTTGTTGCTGCCTTCCTGCTCTTGCTTTTCTCCTTAGTCTCTCACTGTTTATTTCTGTGAGTTTGCAATGTATCCCGTCTGTCTTAATCTGTGTTTCCCGTCTGTCTTAATCTGTGTTTCCATCATACTCCTGACCCTTCCTTATCCGGTGGATAATAGATTAGATCTGGTCAGGAGAATAGTAACGCATGGGACTCCGGCATCTCCATCTTCAGGGGTAATGCAGACGTTAGGAATACCTTAGGGTCCACTAGTGTGAGGGACCGTATACGAACTCGCTGTCCCTCATTATCCTGCAGTCACATTGTCACAATCAATCAGATTATTTACTCTAGCACATTTCGGAGAACTGGAGCAATGAATGGGAGATCAGAATTAACGAAGATGTAACTCTTAAGCTGCTTTCACACTTGCGTTCATCGCAATCTGTCTCTGTCTGTCGGTCTCTCTCTCTCGGTCTCTCTCTGTCCGTCTCTCTCTCTCGGTCTCTATCTCTCTCTGTCGGTCGGTCTCTTCCTCTCACCCCCTCTCTCGTACTCATCAATCACCGTAACGGCGCTGCACAGCTGTCACACTGCTCTGCTTTTGAAAATGCCGGCCGCTCATTATTCCATCTCGTATTCACTGCTTCCCCCGCCCACCGGCGCCTATGATTGGTTGCAGTCAGACGCACCCCCACGCTGAGTGACAGCTGTCTCACTGCAACCAATCACAGCTGCCGGTGGGTGGGTCTATATCATGCAGTACAATAAATAAATAATTTTAAAAAAACGGCGTGCGTTCCCCCCCAATTTTGATACCAGCCAAGATAAGGCCACACGGCTTGAAGGCTGGTATTCTCAGGATGGGGAGCCACATGTTATGGGGAGCCCACAGCCTAAAAATATCAGCCAGCAGCCGCCCAGAATTACCGCATCTATTAGATGCGACAGTCTCGGGACTCTACCCAGCTCACTCATCCCGAATTGCCCTGGTGCGGTGGCAATCGGGGTAAGATGGAGTTAATGGCAGCCCATAGCTGCCACTAAAGGCCCTCTCACACACAAAGATAAATCTTTGGCAGAGCTGTGGTTGCAGTGAAATCATGGACATATTGTTCCATTGGTACACAGCCACAAACCTGGCACTGATTGTCCACAATTTCACTCCAACCACAGATCTGCCGCAGATTTTTCTCTGTGTGTGACAGGGCCTTAAGTCCTAGGTTAATAATGGCAGGCATCTATGAGACACCCCCCCCCATTATTAACCTGTAAGTGAAAGTAAATAAACATACACCCGAAAAAATCCTGTATTTGCAATAAAAGACAAACATCCTCTTTTACCACTTTATTAATCCCCCAAATACCCCTCCAGGTCCGACGTAGTCCACATGAGGTCCCACAATGCTTTCAGCTTTGCTACATCAGAAGCTGACAGTAGCAGCTGTAGAACACCGCCGCTCTCTGTGAGCTCCACGCAGAAACTGAAGTGAATTGCGCTGTCAGCGAGGATGTCACTGAGGTAGTGCCGGTGTGTGTGCGGTGATGTTGGGGGCTGTAGTGCCTGTGTGTGTGTGGTGATTATTGGGGCAGTAGTGCCTGCGTGTGTGCGGTGATGATGGGGGCGGTTGTGCCAGTGTGTGTGTGTGCGATAATGGTGGGGGCGGTAGTGGGTAGTGCCTGCTTGTGTGCGGTGATGATGGGGGCGGTAGTGCTGGTGTGTGCAGTGATGATGGGGGTGGTAGTGCCGGTGTGTGCGGTGATGATGGGGACGGTAGTGCCGGTGTGTGCGGTGATGATGGGGACGGTAGTGCCGCTGTGTGCGGTGATGATGGGGACGGTAGTGCCGGTGTGTGTGCGTCGATGATGGTGGTAGTAGTGCCTGCGTGTGTGCGGTGATGATGGGGACGGTAGTGCCGGTGTGTGCAGTGATGATGGGGGCGGTAGTACCTCCTTGTGCGGTGATGATGGGGCGGTAGTGCCGGTGTGTGCGGTGATGATGGGAGCGGTAGTGCCGCTGACTGATTCCTCCAAAATAACGCATCCATTGGGTCCGTTAGCAACACAAAAATTGACGGATGCGTCGTTTCGACGCAGCAATGGACCTGGCGGATGAGACACAATGCAAGTGTGAAAGCAGCCTAAGATATCAAAATTTGACAACAGATTCAGAATACATGTTTACCTAATTTAATTTCTGATGTTATGGTTTAAAAAAATAAATGTAATTTCAAGATAATATCATTAAGAAATAACAACTGTTTATTTTTAGCAGATGACTGTATTGGGAGTTCAGATGGAAATCTAATATCTTCAGAATTTAAAACAGATGATGAAATTATCACACATGATACATATAAAGAGTATGCTGTTGTCACAGATATACCTCCAGTCCTTCCTCGGAAAGCTTTATCATCTGATCTTTTCAAACAAGTCAAAAAGTCCAATTTATCACAGAATTTTAAGCAAAATGAAAGTTACAGAAGGGATGTGGAACATGTAACGGCTCCTGCAAGGAAGAAACAATTTTCATGTTCAAAATGTGGGAAATGTTTTATTTGGAAATCGGACCTTGTTAGACATCAGAAAATTCACACAGGGGAGAAGCCATTTTCATGCCCAGAATGTGGGAAATGTTTTACTCAGAAATTTAACCTTGCTAATCATCAAAAAATTCACACACGGGAGAAGCCATTTTCATGTTCAGAGTGTGGGAAATGTTTTACTCAGAAATCATATCTTAACATCCATAAAAAAATTCACACAGGAGAGAAGCCATTTTCATGTTCACAATGTGAGAAATGTTTTATCACGAAATCACATCTTAATATCCATCAAAAAACTCACACAGGGGAAAAGCCATTTTCATGCCCAGATTGTGGAAAATGTTTTACTCTGAAAATAACCCTTGCTAATCATCAAAAAATTCACACAGGGGAGAAGCCATTTGCATGTTCAGAGTGTGGTAAATGTTTTATTATGAAATCAAAACTTGTTTACCATCAAAAAAATCACACAGGGGAGAAGCCATTTTTATGTTCAGAATGTGGAAAATGTTTTATTCAGAAATCACATCTTGTTACACATCAGAAAATTCACACCGGAGAGAAGCCATTTTCATGTTCAGAGTGTGGGAAATGTTTTATTCGGAAATCAGATATTGTTTGGCATCAAAGATCTCACACAGAAGAGAAGGAATATTCTTGTTCAGAGTGTGGTAAACGTTTTGCTCAGAAATCATATCTTAATATCCATCAAAGATCTCACACAGGGGAGAATACATTTTCATGTTCAGAGTGTGGGAAATGTTTTATTACGAGATCACATCTTGTTATACATCAGAAAATTCACACAGGGGAGAAGCCATTTTCATGTTCAGAATGTGGGAAATGTTTTAGTCAGAAATCACATTGTATTAGGCATCAAAAATCTCACACAGAAGAGAAGGAATATTCTTGTTCAGAGTGTGGTAAACGTTTTGCTCAGAAATCATATCTTAATATCCATCAAAGATCTCACACAGGGGAGAATACATTTCCATGTTCAGACTGTGGGAAATGTTTTATTACGAGATCACATCTTGTTACACATCAGAAAATTCACACAGGGGTGAAGCCATTTTCATGCCCAGAATGTGGTAAATGTTTTATTAGGAAATCACATCTTGTTTACCATCAAAAAATTCACACAAAATAAATCATTTTTATGTTCTGAATGTGGAAAAATGTAATTATAAGAAATCAGATCTTGTTAAACATATGAAGAAGCCGCACAGGGAAGGAACCTTTTTAATGTTGTGAATAATTGAAATGTTTAAATGGTAAATCAAGTTTTGCCGACATCAGAAAACCAACAGAGCGGAGCGCCATTCTTGCTTTCAGAATTTGCCAATTTTTTTTAATTTATTTTTTAATCAGGTCATGTTGTCAGATGAGTCACATGGGAGAAGCCATCATGATGTACCATAATTCAAAGAGTTTTATCCAAAAATTGGCTACAATTGCTCAAGTAAGAATTGGTGAGGGAAAGAACCATTTTCTTTCTATTTAAACTTATCGTATTTTTCGGACCATAAAACACCTAGGTTTTGAAGTAGAAAAATAGGGAAAAAGATTGAAGCAAAAAATGTGGTCATGATGCACTGTTATGGGGGGATCTGCTACTGACACTGTTACAGGGGTAATAACCCCCAATTTTTAGCGCAATGTGTTTGACGACTTTCCCTTTAAATAGTGCTTATCACAAATCTGCGGCTTCCTTTTTTTATTTACTAAAGCAGAAGAGAGCCGCAGATTAGTGAATTTTCTAAATGTAATCCAGTACCAAAACTTTTGGAAGTGTCCCTAATGTCCCCCAAAATGAACTTCCAGGTTGCGAGATCCCGCAACCCTCATGGATCTCTCTCACCGTGAAAGAGTGAGCTCTATGACCCCAGCGCTGCAGCATCCTTCTTAAGTAGTTCAGTAAAACCTTAAAAGAGTATGTGACCGCGCTAGATTAGTTGAGAGAGCAGTGTTTCATGCTTAGAGCAGCTGCAGAGATTTGTGGAATCTCGCTCTGCACACTGAGATCCCACAAAATGGAAATTCGGGCTCAACTCTGCTAGTAAGTTGGGTATTTTAAGAGTCTTTAGGAACATTTGTGAAAGGTTTTGATACTGGATTATATTTAGATAATTCACTAATCTCAGTTTACCCACTGCTTTATTTACTAAAAAGTGCAGTATATCACAGTGTATATAAATGCATTTGAAATCTTGTTGGTTTGTTAATAAATGCTTGTAAAATTATATATTCTTCATGCCTATCTTTCTCTATTGTTTAGATGTGATGATTTTGCCTCAGAACCTCTGAAGTTGAGGCAGAGCTGTAGACATAGTGAGGGGATGTCACAGAGGTGTCATGGCCGGCGGACAATCCAGTAGCAGCAAGTGTTAGAAAATCCCAGAGAATGGCAGCACGTGTTGTTATCTGACAGTTTTCTGTTTCTACAGCAGCGGACTCTATAACCCTGGGAAACTCAGATTTTCCCCTCAGTTGCAAGCCTCTGACTTCCTTTATAAACCTCACCCTGGGATGCTTTGGGTGCGGTTTATAGTTGTTCCTGGTTGTGATCTGCAGCGGTTGTTTCCTCTTATTGTTCCAGAGACTTCTGTGGTAGAGCTGCTCCTAAGATCAGTGTTTGACCTTTGATATCTACCTGGGATCAGGTGGTAGATTTTGTTTCGCCTGTATTTTTTTTTTGTCTCCCTTAGCATTAGTGGTGTTGTCGAATAGCTCATACCTGCCATTCTTACTTAGGGCCCAGGTCAGGGTTTGCCTAGGGTGAGAGATTCCTGCTCGGCGACAGGTGCAGAACTTGTGTAGGGTTGGTGAGGACAGTGACGGTGAGCTGCAGGTTATTGTCAGGTTATTGCCACCACTTCCCCCTTTCTCTAGTGATAGGGCATTCTTTTCCCCTTCCCTTTGTATTTTATTATACGGCCAGTATAGCTTCTATCCCCAGCCGTGACAGGGGAGAATAGAATCACACTGCATCCAAGATATGTGGAAGTTGTTAAGACACTCTGGTCTCAATTCATCAAAGCTGTTATGCCAAAAAAGTGGCACAAAAGCTTTGAAAAGTCACAACAATTTGGATACAGTTGTGCTAAACTTTGGCGACTTTTGGCTTTTTCACTCCAAAATTTGCAGAGCTTAGGTGGGATGGGGCATGACCGCACAGCTCCTTAAATACATGACGAGCTGTGGTGTTCTCTATACCAGAAATCTCACTCCAGTCCCTGAAGGGAGTAATATTTCTAGCATGTGACAAGGAGGCACATGCCACTAGTCCAATGCTCCAGATTCATGAAGAGGCATGCACCACTTCATGAATCAGGAGTGGCCCCCGCATTATTTGGGCCCTTTATGTTATAAAAATGATCCCTTTACAAAGTATAATTATTGTAATTGAAAAACGAAGGATTTTATATGTCTGTTATCCAAGTGCTTATTTTTTTTAATCGGGCTACCCACAAGTAGAGATGAGTGGACCTGTTGAAGTTCGGGTTCGGCTTTTTCAGATGGACTTTAGATAAAGTTCAATTTGGGAACCGGACTTGACCTGAACCCCATTGGAAGTCACTGATTGGGTAATTTGGGTCTCCGCCCACATGCAATTGGCCATAAACAGAGCATTTCCAGGGGAGGGAGAGTGGGATTTCTTTCTTGTACACAATACAGCCTTTAGCAATGTTTTTACCCCAGTGAAAACCATTCAGACACTGCAAGCGGCTCACACTGTGCCGAGCACTGAGCATACCCGAATACACCAATGCTAGATCGAGTGGTTAAAACATAAAGCACCCTTAAGGAGCAAAAGACACCCCAGACTGACAGAGAGGCTGCACTAACTCTCCAGCTGTCAGTGCATGGATCGTTATCTCCTGAGGAGCGAAGGAACGCTGTACAAACCTGGAGCAGAGCAGAGGGAGGTGGGGGTGAGCGGAGATAAGATGGCACCGACAGGGAGGAGGGAGAGGAAAACAAACGGCAGCCGCAGCAGCATGTTGATGCAGGAGGCCAGGATAACAGAAGAACCCAGAGAAATCAGAGCGGTATTATTATTTATTTATAGAGCACCATTGATTCCATGGTGCTGTACATGAGAGGGGGGTTACATACAGAATACATATACAAGTTACAATAGACAGACTAGTACAGAGGGAAGAGGGCCCTGCCCTTGCAGGCTTACATTCTAAAGGATTTTGGGGAGGAGACAGTAGGTGGGGTGTAGGTTGCGGCAGCTCCACACGGTGGTGGGATGGCGGCTCCGCACGGTGGTGAAGCAGTGAGGTCATTGAAGGTTATGGGCATTTCTGAACAGATGAGTCTTTAGGTTCCGTTTGAAGTTTGCAAGTGTAATAGATAGTCTGACGTGTTGAGGCAGCGAGTTCCAGGAGACTGGGGATGCTCGGGAGAAGTCTTGGAGTCGGTTGCGTGAGGAGCGAATGATAGAGGAGATCTTGGGAGGATCAGAGATTGCATTTTGGAGTGTAGCGAGAGATTATTTCAGAGATAAACGGAGTTGACAGATTATGGATGGCTTTGTAGGTCAGTGTTAGTAGTTTGAATTGGATACGATAGAAGATTGGGAGCTAATGGAGGGATTTGCAGAGAGGAGAAGCGGGGTGGTATTGAGGAGAGAGGTGGATCATTCGGGCAGCAGAATTAAGGATGGACTGGAGAGGGGCGAGCGTGTACACAGGGAGACCACAGAGGAGGATGTTGCAGTAGTCGAGGCGGGAAATTATGAGAGCATGCACTAGAATTTTTGTAGATTGGGGATTGAGGAAAGGGCGGATTCTGGAAATAGTTTTGAGTTGAAAACGGCAGGAGGTGGTGAGGGATCGGATGTGTGGTATGAAGGACAAGGCAGAGTCAAAGGTCACTCCGAGGCACCGAACTTTGGGTGCTGGGGACATGGGTATGCGGTACATAGACACTGGGTGTGGGGGGGGGATGAGATTAATTACCCAAGGCTGGCAAAAGAAGTGGGAGACCATCTGACTGCAGACATTAGAAAAGGCACTAGCAATCTCAATGAAGGAGGCTATGGCGGCGCTGCAGGAGGATGTGGAACATCATGACATGAGGCTGACAGAGGTAGAACAAAGAATCTCTGATGCCGAAGAGAATTTGACAAGACTGGAGGGCAGATTAAGGGTAAATTCACACTGTGTTTTTCGCAGCGCTTTTGCGCGTTTTTCGGGTGCATTTTTGCCCAGAAAACTGCAGGACTTTGCTTCCCCAGCAAAGTCTGAGTTTTCATTTTTGCTGTCTGCACACAGCGTTTTTTTTTAGGTGCCCACAAAAATGCAGCATGTCTATTATTTTTGCATTTTCCTCCCATTGAGTTCAATGAGATGTTCAAAAACGCAATGAAAAACGCAAATTGCAAATATAGCTGCGTTTTAGTGCGTTTCTATGACTAAAAACGCAGCTATAAACGCAAGGGGTGGGTAGTAAAGTGACATATACAGGAAGAGGATTCCTTCTGTCAGTAAACACTGAAGTGTGAATCCTCCTGATACCGCCACCTCTGCCTCCACCGTCCGGTGTCATGTCCGCTCCCGTGGGGCGCCATGGCCGGCCGGGAGTTGGAAGGAGCTGCAAAGTCAAAAGTGAACAATAGGAAAAAAAATGTCATACTCACCTGTCTGCAGACTCCTGGTGCCATTTCCGCTCCCAAGAAAATTAGCAAAATACCTAATATGCAACCCCTCAGGTAAATCAAATGGTAGCAACCAGGGCGAAAAAACAAAGGGAAGGCTAAAACATAACCTTTAATAGGTATACATTAAGAAGGGAATTCATTCACTATAAAAACAAAAAATTAAAATTGGACTGGCAGGCCTCAGATAAGCTCAAAGCGGCCCCCTCCAGTGCAAAAGGCACATCAAAACAAGTATCCCATATTCAAGATACCGAGATTAGACTCTGTAGTCAAAAAACACCCCACAGCACACAGAAAGGAAGGATTTTACCACCCCAGTGCAGGTGCATAGGTTCCAAACAGGGACACTACATAAATAATCTTGACTAGACCCTTTCAGGCATCCAGAATGCCACACTTAGGCACTTCTATTCTGGAGCCAAATTGCAAAAGGAAAAGGAATGGTCTTACTGTGATTCTATAGGCATAACGGCATCACATGAAACTGGAGCTTAAGACTATGTGTCCACGAGAGAATGTAGCTGCGGATTTTTCTGCATCAAAATCCGCAGCTTTCCCGCAAAATCTGCACCTTTTCAAAGGTGCAAATTTGCCACGGATTTACCGCGGATTTGATGCGGATTTTTTTTTTTCCCAATTTTAAAGCCAAAATTCGGATGAAAATCCGCAACAATAATTGACATGTTGCAGATTTTTCCGCACGAAATCCACTGCGGAAAAATCCGCAGCATGGGCACAGCATTTCCAAAATGCCATAGAAATGGCTGGGAAGTGCCTGAGCTGCAGATTTTCGGGAAATCCGCGGCTTTTCCGCGAGAAATCCGCGGCAAAATCCGCGCATTTTCCGCAGTGTGGGCACATAGCCTAACAGTGGTGACCAATAAATGGACATAATAGATACCACCAAATGCTCAATGGACATACGGCTCAGCATCCTCCCAACGCGTTTCATTTAATATTCATCAGGGGTGTCTTCAATAGGATGTCCAGCATTCCGTCAGTAAACAAGACTGACTGTCCAGAAAAAAGATGCCCACAAACATACTGTAAAGAAATGGTCATTATAGGTCACACTTCAGATCAAAAACACATAATTCCAGACTTAGGTATTAATACCCACTTACCAAAGATGTCCGGCATGAACAAACGCCAGGTATAATGTGCCGCGCTACATATTTGAATCAAGCGCCGTATATTCACTTCAAGCTGTGACGTTATTACCCAGCCTTCCTTGTACCGGAAGTAACCGCGTCACGATGATATCGACGGTCGCGTAATCATCAGTGCCTGGAACGCAAGCTAAAGACCCAGTGGCATAACAACCACTAACGTCACTATTTAAGGATTTAATCATGGCGGTAGCGCGCCACAGGACTTACACAAAGCTTTCAGGTATGAAGCCTGAGCAAAGCTAAAGGTACAAATAGAGCCTGCACCACACCAGTACCATCCCTATATCACAGACACCTCATATAAAGCAGCCTAACCAGGCTGTTTCTATCCTATGGGAAATACAACACGCAACCCCAAAATGGCATTAATAATCCAAATAAAGAAATGGCAGACATGAGCAGAAAGGGCGACAGCCCCCCTAAAAAGGGAACTGACAGAGGTAGAGTCACATCAATGCGGCAACCATTATGCCAAATACTGCAGCCAAGACTGTGAGGCAAATCCCGGGATATGAAGATGAATTATGACTCCAGTCATAATCTCTCATCACTCCCTGGCAGTGCCCCCTCCCTTCTTGTTCTCAATGTCCAGCATCTGTGAAGGTGTTACACCTCCATGGCCATGTCCTGTGATATGGAAATGAGGTGGTGTGGGAACAATGGACACAGGATGACTCCCTGCCGTCACCCTGTAACAAGAGTTGTATCTAATTAGCAAGGCTCTGGAAGTAGCCAGACAGAACGACTCCAGTAAAAAATGGTTCATATCTCGCAAGCCATATTTCCGATAAATATGGCAACCATAAAAATGGTGTCTCCGCATGCAGACGATGCCGGCACACCCTTTTTATGGGAGCAGGACATTGGGAAATGCCCCAGGCGTGATATCAGCCAATGGGGAACTGGCAGACAGGTCATGAGTCCCCTCGTTCTGTAGCTAAATTCATAACTGTCACAATGAGAGCATTGGCGTCCGCCTACGACGCTCCCAGGCCAAGTTATGGCCATATTCCATGTTGTGGATTTTGTCCATAACTCCAGCCAGGGGTGGAGCAGTGCTCCCTGTGAGGTCACTAAGGTAGGAGGGGACCTGGATTGCCCAGGTTGATAACCCTACTTCGGCCATTTTCCAGTGTTCTTCTGCTCGGGGGCCTGGTTGGGAAAGACCTGTGAGGGAGTTCCTGGAAACCTGGTCTACAGCGCCCCCCTGTGGCCAGACGCAACAAGGTAACTGCTGGAACTGTGTATGCCTGTTTGTAACCCATGCTTTGATTGTAACTGTACTCTGACATATGTATATTCTGTAGATTCCCTATTGTATATATTGTAGTTTCTAGTGTGCTTTAGGCTGATTAAATTATATAATTAATCTTGGGCTGTTCTGTTATCTCGATCTTGAATCCCACGTCTGTGTGTTCGGCTAATAGTTACCGTAAATCGGTTGGTGGCAGCGAATTGTGCCAAGGATTATTGTGGGGAGGCCAGTGAGATTCGGGGAGATTTTATATATTCCGCCCGCGGAGGTCGGGGGAATATATACCTTACTCTCACCGGGGACCCTTCAATAATCGGCATAAGTAGTATAGCGGCCTCCTTGCTTATTGTCGGGCAATTCCATAATTGGCCTGACTATAAGAGGGGCGCTGGAGAGCGCGTCACGTGCTCTGTCTGTCGGTTGGGAGGTATAAAGGAGGGGTGACCCCACTTGTTACCCCCCGATTGTGACGTACTGGTAGCCAGCGCGGGGGATTTCTGAGTGACCCCCCCGGTGGTTTGTGACATATTGGTGGCATAGCGGTGGGATCGAGATAATAGTGTGTGTGAGTGTGAGACCCATACTCCCAGACACTAAAGACTGCCTGCAGCAGCTGTGGCTGCTGGGGTCTTCAGACTAGCTCAACACTAGAGTGTCAGAGTGCAGATACTGTAAGGTGTGTGGAGGCATCAGGTGTCAGTTCTGTGTCAGTGACCAAAAGTCTGCAAGAATGGCTGATGGCACCAGGAGCAGAGCTATGCAACTGGCCAATGCTAAGGCAGGAGCCGAAGAGAGGGAGGACGGTGCTGTGGACAGCAATGAGGAGGTTGCCCACGAGTCCTCCAGGAGCTCGACGCCAGAAAACCGTTCTGCCGAGGACATTGCGCAACCTGGCACTGCTGGACAAGATGAGGAGGAGCTCACCCAAGGTTCCTCAACGTGCCGCAGATCACCACGTGCACGTGCCATTCCACCGAGCCTGGGAGGCTCGGATAGCCTTCTTCAAATGGCTATGGCCCTTCTCCAGGCTGGAGACCAGAAGGGCTACAAGGAACTCCTGGCAGAGCGCAGGGCAGAGCGGCAGGCAGCGCGTGACGCTGAGGCTGCGGAGCGGCACGCAGAGCGTGAGGCTGCGGAGCGAGAGCGGCAGGCAGCGCGTGAAGAGCGAGAGCGACAGGCAGACCGTGACTACCAGCTGCAGCTAGCTCAGCTCCGGCCCTCATCAGCCACATGTGACCTTCGAGACACCAAACTTCCAAAGGTCCATGTTGAGGACTTCCCAGTGCTGGAGAAGGATGGAGACTTGGACTCTTTCTTGACTGCTTTTGAACGGACTTGCTTGCAGCACCATCTGGACAAGGACCAGTGGGCCAAATACCTGACCCCCCATTTAAGGGGTAAGGCCCTGGATATCCTTGGGGACTTGCCTGCTGAGGCAGATCAGGGCTACGACACCATCAAGCGGGCCCTGATCCAACAGTACAACCTCACTCCAGAGTCCTACCGCAAGAAGTTCCGGAGCCTACAGAAGGGACCAAAGGACTCCTGGGCTGACCACCGGCGGGCACTTGCCCGAGCTGCCGACCACTGGACCCAAGGCCTGCAGCTTTCCACCGGACCGGAGATCCTGGACTTGTTCATCACGGAGCAACTCTTGTGGAACTGCCCTGAGGATCTCCGCCAGTTCATCCGAGACCAGAAGCCAAAGGGGTCCACGGCTACAGCTGCCCTTGCTGATGACTACACCAACAACCGGGCCCCTGAGGCCAGGAGAGCGGCCACCAGCAGCACCTGGAGAGGGGGTAAGATGAATTCTGCGACTGCCCCACCTGCCCCTAGACTGCAGGGGGTGTCCCCCTCAACTCCCCTCTCCAGGCCCGTGGCGGAACCAAGACGGTGCCACCAGTGCAACCTACCTGGACACTTCAAGGCCATGTGCCCTCAGCGTCCCAAGGCCCCGGCTTCGTCCCCGTCCCAAGGGCCGCCCAAGGTGTATTGTGTGGGTGGGGGTGGTGGTAGGTCCCTGGACAGCTTCCAACCTGTCACCGTCGGCCGGTCTGTGACCATAGGACTGCGAGACAGCGCCTCGGAGGTGACTCTGGTGCGGCCTGAGATGGTGTCCCCCCAAGACTTGATCCCTGGAAAAACCCTCGCTGTCTCCGGGATTGGAGGCACTGACCCGGCGCTGCCTGTTGCTGACATTTATGTGGACTGGGGCGCAGGGCGAGGGGTGAGGGAGGTGGGGGTAACTGATCGGATCCCTGCAAACGTGCTACTTGGGACAGATTTGGGGCAGATAACCTCCCAGTTTGGGCCCCAACCAAGGGCTGAACCTTCAGCCAGTATTGACATGCCTCCGGACAATGTTAATGTGTTATCTATGAATGATGTAAGGGAGGAGGGAGTGAACTCTGATATTTCTGCTTGCATAGACACCATAGACACACACTCAGCTGCAGCTGTGACAGGGGAGGGGGTCAGAGAAAGGTGTGACAATGCCTCTACAAGTAACCAGCCTGTGAGCTGGGATCTGCTGCCCTCTGCAGGGATAAGCAGAGAGCAGGGTGCTGCAGGGGGAGGACCAGTGTGT
Organism: Anomaloglossus baeobatrachus; assembly: GCF_048569485.1. Lineage (NCBI taxonomy): Eukaryota > Metazoa > Chordata > Amphibia > Anura > Aromobatidae > Anomaloglossus > Anomaloglossus baeobatrachus. The sequence goes on along the minus strand of NW_027442154.1, from coordinate 54,030 downwards.
GGGGTGGGGGCTACCACAGCAAATGTGGGGTCCCCAGAGATTTCACAGCGGGGTTCTGTTGCTGCAGGAGGGGAACAGGCAGGTGAGATTGGGGCCGGTCCAGGAGCGGAAGTGCTCCCAGGTAAGATCTCGGTGCATGGTTCCCCCACAACCGGGGTGTCAGGAAGCCAGGTAGGTCTGCCTGAACCGGCGACTTGGTCAGGAACGGAGGAGGAGCAGGCACGACCCACGGTCGCAGCGGCTGTGGCCGCTGTCACCCGCAGTGGGAGTGCTGGAAGCCAAGGGGCCTCCCGGAGGTCCGATAGCTCTTCCCCTTCTGACCAAGTGGCAGCCGAGTCAGGTGGAGGCCAGGACACAGGTCCCGGGGTACTGACCGAAGATGTGACAGTCTCGTCGATTCTGGCCACATCTAGTCAGGGGTTTCAGGCAGCGTTAGAAGCTGACGACAGCCTGAAAGCTCTTAAGGAGCAGGCGGCACAGCCTCCCTCGGACTCGGACCCGGAGCGAGTGGTCTGGGACCAAGGACGGCTGTACCGGGCCACGGTCCAGCAGGGTTCACCGGAGGCGTGGCCCAGGGACCGACAGTTAGTGGTACCCTATCCGTTCCGGACGGAGTTGTTGCGGATCGCACATGAGATTCCGATGGCCGGACACCTAGGGATCGCTAAGACCAAGGCCAGGTTAAACCAGCATTTCTACTGGCCAAAAATGGGGGCCGATGTGGCTGCCTACTGCCGTTCGTGTGAAACCTGTCAGAGAGTGGGGAAGGCGGGGCCACGCCCCAAAGCCCCACTAGTATCTCTGCCAATCATCGATGAGCCTTTCAGGAGGGTGGCTGTGGATCTGGTCGGCCCGCTGGCCATCCCCAGCAGCTCCGGGAAGCGCTTCATACTGACGGTAGTGGACTATGCCACCTGGTACCCAGAAGCAGTGGCCTTGTCGTCCATTCGGGCTGACAAGGTGGCCACCGCATTGCTGGAGATTTTCTCCCGAGTGGGTTTTCCCCAGGAAATGCTCACTGACCGGGGGACCCAATTCATGTCCCAGCTGATGGAGGCCCTCTGTAAGCAAGTCCAGGTGCGACATCTGGTGGCCAGCCCGTACCATCCACAGACTAATGGCCTGTGCGAGCGGTTCAATGGCACCTTAAAGCAGATGCTTAAGATGTTGGTCGACTCCCATGGGCGTGACTGGGAGCGGTATCTCCCACACCTGTTATTTGCTTACCGGGAGGTTCCACAGGCCTCAACAGGATTCTCACCGTTTGAGCTCCTGTACGGGCGACGTGTGCGGGGCCCCCTGGCTCTGGTGAAAGAGGCTTGGGAAGGGGATTTGGCCACCCCTGGAGTGTCGGTTATCGAGTATGTCATGCGCTTCCGGGACAAAATGCAGGCCTTGACGCAACTGGTACACGACAATATGGCTCAAGCCCAGGCCGATCAGAAGCGTTGGTACGACCAGAACGCTTGTGAGAGGACCTACCAAGTGGGTCAAAAGGTGTGGGTACTGGTCCCCGTACCCCAGGACAAGCTTCAGGCAGCCTGGGAAGGCCCATACCTCGTGTACCAGCAGCTCAACCCTGTGACGTACCTGGTCACCCTGGACCCTGCCCGTGGAAGGCGGAAGCCCTTCCATGTGAACATGATGAAGGCACATCATGAGCGGGAGGCATGTGCGCTCCCCGTGTGCAACCTGCCCGAGGAGGGAGAAGCGGAAACCCTCTTGGATATGCTAGCCCAGGTTAGGGCAGGCGGATCCATTGAGGATGTGGAGGTTGGCCACCAGCTCTTGGAAGACCAACGGTCCCAGCTGTGGGCCACCCTCCTCCCCTTCCGGGGGTTGTTTACCAACCAGCCCGGAAGGACTGACTTGGCTGTCCATCACGTGGACACTGGGGATCATCCCCCGATCCGGCGTTCAGCATATCGGGTCTCCCTGGAGGTGCAGCAACACATGCGCCAGGAGATTGACGAGATGCTGAAGCTGGGGGTGATCCAGGCATCCAACAGCGCTTGGGCCTCGCCTGTAGTCCTCGTCCCTAAGAAGGACCGAACCACTCGGTTCTGCGTGGACTACAGGGGGCTCAATGCTGTCACGGTCGCCGATGCGTACCCAATGCCACGCATCGATGACCTGCTCGATCAGTTGGCCGGGGCTCAGTACCTGACCATCATGGATCTGAGCCGGGGATATTGGCAGATCCCCCTGACTCGCAAGGCCAGGGAACGCTCTGCCTTTATTACCCCATTTGGACTGTACGAGTCCACGGTGATGCCATTCGGGATGAGGAATGCCCCTGCCACTTTCCAGCGGATGGTCAACACCCTGCTCAAGGGACTTGAAGGGTACGCGGCCGCGTACCTGGATGACATTGCCGTCTTCAGTCCCACCTGGGAGGACCACCTAGAGCATCTAGCACAGGTGCTCAGGCGGATCCACCGGGCAGGTTTGACCATCAAGCCGGGAAAGTGTCAGCTGGCCATGAGCGAGGTCCAGTACCTCGGTCACCGGGTAGGTGGGAGAACACTGAAGCCCGAGCCTGAGAAAGTGGAAGCCATCGCATCCTGGCCCACCCCCAGGACCAAGAAGCAGGTGATGTCCTTCTTGGGGACCGCTGGGTACTATAGGAGGTTTGTTCCATGCTATAGTAGCCTGGCAAAGCCCTTGACGGACCTCACCAAGAAGAAGCTGCCCTCTGCAGTCGATTGGACAATGGACTGCGAGACAGCCTTCCGGGCCCTAAAGGACGCCCTGTCCAGCCCGCCCGTGCTACAGGCAGCCGACTTCACGCGGCCGTTTGTAGTACAGACCGACGCCAGTGACTTCGGCCTCGGTGCGGTGCTCAGCCAGGTGGACTCTGCGAGCCAAGAGCACCCAGTCTTGTACCTGAGCAGGAAGCTGTTACCAAGGGAAGTTGCCTATTCCACGATGGAGAAGGAGTGCCTGGCCATAGTGTGGGCCCTGCAGCGTCTGCAACCCTATCTATACGGGCGCCACTTCATCGTGGAGACGGACCACAATCCCCTCAGCTGGTTGCACACCGTCTCTGGGACGAATGGGCGATTGTTGCGATGGAGCCTTGCGCTCCAGCAATACAACTTCACCATTCGCCACAAAAGGGGCCGTGACCACGGTAACGCAGACGGGCTGTCCCGACAAGGAGAGGTCGCGGACGGGCGCACGGGGGAACACCGGAGTGTGCTGCCCCCTAGCGCCCTCAAAAGGGGGGAGGTGTGAGGCAAATCCCGGGATATGAAGATGAATTATGACTCCAGTCATAATCTCTCATCACTCCCTGGCAGTGCCCCCTCCCTTCTTGTTCTCAATGTCCAGCATCTGTGAAGGTGTTACACCTCCATGGCCATGTCCTGTGATATGGAAATGAGGTGGTGTGGGAACAATGGACACAGGATGACTCCCTGCCGTCACCCTGTAACAAGAGTTGTATCTAATTAGCAAGGCTCTGGAAGTAGCCAGACAGAACGACTCCAGTAAAAAATGGTTCATATCTCGCAAGCCATATTTCCGATAAATATGGCAACCATAAAAATGGTGTCTCCGCATACAGACGATGCCGGCACACCCTTTTTATGGGAGCAGGACATTGGGAAATGCCCCAGGCGTGATATCAGCCAATGGGGAACTGGCAGACAGGTCATGAGTCCCCTCGTTCTGTAGCTAAATTCATAACTGTCACAATGAGAGCATTGGCGTCCGCCTACGACGCTCCCAGGCCAAGTTATGGCCATATTCCATGTTGTGGATTTTGTCCATAACTCCAGCCAGGGGTGGAGCAGTGCTCCCTGTGAGGTCACTAAGGTAGGAGGGGACCTGGATTGCCCAGGTTGATAACCCTACTTCGGCCATTTTCCAGTGTTCTTCTGCTCGGGGGCCTGGTTGGGAAAGACCTGTGAGGGAGTTCCTGGAAACCTGGTCTACAGCGCCCCCCTGTGGCCAGACGCAACAAGGTAACTGCTGGAACTGTGAATGCCTGTTTGTAACCCATGCTTTGATTGTAACTGTACTCTGACATATGTATATTCTGTAGATTCCCTATTGTATATATTGTAGTTTCTAGTGTGCTTTAGGCTGATTAAATTATATAATTAATCTTGGGCTGTTCTGTTATCTCGATCTTGAATCCCACGTCTGTGTGTTCGGCTAATAGTTACCGTAAATCGGTTGGTGGCAGCGAATTGTGCCAAGGATTATTGTGGGGAGGCCAGTGAGATTCGGGGAGATTTTATATATTCCGCCCGCGGAGGTCGGGGGAATATATACCTTACTCTCACCGGGGACCCTTCAATAATCGGCATAAGTAGTATAGCGGCCTCCTTGCTTATTGTCGGGCAATTCCATAATTGGCCTGACTATAAGAGGGGCGCTGGAGAGCGCGTCACGTGCTCTGTCTGTCGGTTGGGAGGTATAAAGGAGGGGTGACCCCACTTGTTACCCCCCGATTGTGACGTACTGGTAGCCAGCGCGGGGGATTTCTGAGTGACCCCCCCGGTGGTTTGTGACAGGCTGTTTCTATCCTATGGGAAATACAACACGCAACCCCAAAATGGCATTAACAATCCAAATAAAGAAATGGCAGACATGAGCAGAAAGGGCGACAGCCCCCCTAAAAAGGGAACTGACAGAGGTAGAGTCACATCAATGCGGCAACCATTATGCCAAACACTGCAGCCAAGACATATCATACAAATTGCCCACAAAAGAAAGTAAAGGGGAGGTAAGAGCATCTGTGACCCCCAAATAACCGGGACCATCAAGAAAAGATAGAGAAGATAGGGGGCTGTCGCCCTTTCTGCTCATGTCTGACATTTCTTTATTTGGATTGTTAATGCCATTTTGGGGTTGGGTGTTGTATTTCCCAGTCAGTCTTGGCTCTGCTCCGCACACCTCGTACACACACGGCTCTGCTCCGTACATCTCGTACACACACGGCTCTGCTCCGCACACCTCGTACACACACGGCTCTGATCCGTACACCTCGTACACACACGGCTCTGCTCCGTACATCTCGTACACACACGGCTCTGCTCCGCACACCTCGTACACACACGGCTCTGCTCCGTACATCTCGTACACACACGGCTCTGCTCCGCACACCTCGTACACACACGGCTCTGCTCCGTACATCTCGTACACACACGGCTCTGCTCCGCACACCTCGTACACACACGGCTCTGATCCGTACACCTCGTACACACACGGCTCTGCTCCGTACATCTCGTACACACACGGCTCTGCTCCGCACACCTCGTACACACACGGCTCTGCTCCGTACATCTCGTACACACACGGCTCTGCTCCGCACACCTCGTACACACACGGCTCTGATCCGTACACCTCGTACACACACGGCTCTGCTCCGTACATCTCGTACACACACGGCTCTGCTCCGCACACCTCGTACACACACGGCTCTGATCCGTACACCTCGTACACACACGGCTCTGCTCCGTACACCTCGTACACACACGGCTCTGCTCCGTACACCTCGTACACACACGGCTCCGCTCCGTACACCTCGTACACACACGGCTCTGATCCGTACACCTCGTACACACACGGCTCTGATCCGTACACCTCGCACACACACGGCTCTGATCCGTACACCTCGTACACACGGCTCCGCTCCGTACACCTCGTACACGCACGGCTCCTCTCCGTACACCTCGTACAAGCACGGCTCCGCTCCGTACACCTCGTACACGCACGGCTCCGCTCCGTACACCTCGTACACGCACGGCTCCGCTCCGTACACCTCGTACACGCACGGCTCCGCTCCGTACACCTCGTACACACACGGCTCTGATCCGCACACCTCGTGCACACACGGCTCTGCTCCGCACACCTTGTACACACACGGCTCCGCTCCGCACACCTCGTACACATACGGCTCCGCTCCGCACACCTCGTACACATACGGCTCCGCACACCTCGTACACACACGGCTCTGATCCGTACACCTCGTACACACATGGCTCTGATCCGTACACCTCGTACACACACGGCTGCGCTCCGCACACCTCGTACACACACGGCTCCGCTCCGTACACCTCGTACACACACGGCTCCGCTCCGTACACCTCGTACACACACGGCTCCGCTCCGTACACCTCGTACACACACGGCTCCGCTCCGCACACCTCGTACACACACGGCTCCGCTCCGCACACCTCGTACACACACGGCTCCGCTCCGCACACCTCGTACACACACGGCTCCGCTCCGCACACCTCGTACACACACTGCTCCGCTCCGCACACCTCGTACACACACGGCTCCGCTCCGCACACCTCGTACACACACGGCTCCGCTCCGTACACCTCGTACACACACGGCTCCGCTCCGTACACCTCGTACACACACGGCTCCGCTCCGTACACCTCGTACACACGCGGCTCTGCTACATCCACACTGTAAACCCCTCCTGACCCCACACATAAACTTCCCCTCATCCAGCACCATGACAACCAGCACAGCAGAGCCCTGCATACACTGAGGAGCTGATCATGTGACCCCTGACTCCTCCCCTCCATGTGACATCATCACAGGTCCTGGAAGCACAGAGCAGCCATATATCTAGGGTCGTGGCTAAATCCCAGTGGCTAGAAGGACCTGGTCCCTCTGCCCACTGGGAAATAGCCGACTCTATAGAGAGAAAGCTAAATCCCAGTGGGCTAAAGGACCAGGTCCCTCCTTCCACTGGGATTTAGCTTTCTCTATCCAGAGCCGGCTATTTCCCAGTGGGCAGAGGGACCAGGTCCTCCTAGCCACTGGGATTTAGCCTGTTCTACATAAGAAAGCTAAATCCTAGTGGGCTAAAGGACCAGGTCCCAATAAGTGTTTTAATACAATTCTTAGTGGGAAAAAGGACCAGGTCCTTCTGCCCACTGGGATTTAGCCTGTTTTCTATGAGAAATCTAAATCCTAGTGGGCTAAAGGACCAGGTCCCAATAAGTGTTTTAATACAATTAGTGGGGAAAAAGGACCAGGTCCTTCTGCCCACTGGGATTTAGCCTGTTCTACATAAGAAAGCTAAATCCTAGTGGGCTAAAGGACCAGGTCCCAATAAGTGTTTTAATACAATTAGTGGGGAAAAAGGACCAGGTCCTTCTGCCCACTGGGATTTAGCCTGTTCTACATAAGAAAGCTAAATCCTAGTGGGCTAAAGGACCAGGTCCCAATAAGTGTTTTAATACAATTCTTAGTGGGAAAAAGGACCAGGTCCTTCTGCCCACTGGGATTTAGCCTGTTTTCTATGAGAAATCTAAATCCTAGTGGGCTAAAGGACCAGGTCCCAATAAGTGTTTTAATACAATTAGTGGGGAAAAAGGACCAGGTCCTTCTGCCCACTGGGATTTAGCCTGTTCTACATAAGAAAGCTAAATCCTAGTGGGCTAAAGGACCAGGTCCCAATAAGTGTTTTAATACAATTCTTAGTGGGAAAAAGGACCAGGTCCTTCTGGCCACTGGGATTTAGCCTGCTCTGTATGAAAAAGCTAAATCCTAGTGGGCTAAAGGACCAGGTTCCAATGAGTGTTTTAATACAATTCTTAGTGGGGAAAAGGACTGGGTCCTTCTGGCCACTGGGATTTAGCCTGCTCTGTATGAGAAAGCTAAATCCTAGTGGGCTAAAGGACCAGGTTCCAATGAGTGTTTTAATACAATTCTTAGTGGGAAAAAGGACCAGGTCCTTCTGGCCACTGGGATTTAGCCTGTTTTCTATGAGAAATCTAAATCCTAGTGGGCTAAAGGACCAGGTCCTAATGAGTGTTTTAATACAATTCTTAGTGGGGAAAAGGACTGGGTCCTTCTGGCCACTGAGATTTAGCCTGCTCTGTATGAGAAAGCTAAATCCTAGTGGGCTAAAGGACCAGGTTCCAATGAGTGTTTTAATACAATTCTTAGTGGGAAAAAGGACCAGGTCCTTCTGGCCACTGGGATTTAGCCTGCTCTGTATGAGAAAGCTAAATCCTAGTGGGCTAAAGGACCAGGTTCCAATGAGTGTTTTAATACAATTCTTAGTGGGAAAAAGGACCAGGTCCTTCTGGCCACTGGGATTTAGCCTGTTTTCTATGAGAAATCTAAATCCTAGTGGGCTAAAGGACCAGGTCCTAATGAGTGTTTTAATACAATTCTTAGTGGGGAAAAGGACTGGGCCCTTCTGGCCACTGAGATTTAGCCTGCTCTGTATGAGAAAGCTAAATCCTAGTGGGCTAAAGGACCAGGTTCCAATGAGTGTTTTAATACAATTCTTAGTGGGAAAAAGGACCAGGTCCTTCTGGCCACTGGGATTTAGCCTGCTCTGTATGAGAAAGCTAAATCCTAGTGGGCTAAAGGACCAGGTTCCAATGAGTGTTTTAATACAATTCTTAGTGGGAAAAAGGACCAGGTCCTTCTGGCCACTGGGATTTAGCCTGTTTTCTATGAGAAATCTAAATCCTAGTGGGCTAAAGGACCAGGTCCCAATAAGTGTTATAATACAATTCTTAGTGGGAAAAAGGACCAGGTCCTTCTGGCCACTGGGATTTAGCCTGCTCTCTTTGAGAAAGCTAATTCCTAGTGGGCTAAAGGACCAGGTCCTAATGAGTGTTTTAATACAATTCTTAGTGGGGACAAAAGGACCAGGTCCTTCTGCCCACTGGGATTTAGCCTGCTCTCTATGAGAAAGCTAAATCCTAGTGGGCTAAAGGACCAGGTCCCAAGAACTGTTTTAATACAAGACTTAGTGATCTAATGGATCCTTCCACTGGGATTTAGCTTTCTCTATCCAGAGCCAGCTATTTGCCAGTGGGCAGAGGGACCAGGTCCTTCTGCCCACTGGGATTTAGCCTGCTCTCTATTAGAAAGCTAAATCCTAGTGGGCTAAAGGACCAGGTCCTAAGGTCCTAATGAGTGTTTTAATACAACTCTTAGTGGGGAAAAAAGGACCAGGTCCTTCTGGCCACTGGGATTTAGCCTGCTCTCTATGAGAAAGCTAATTCCTAGTGGGCTAAAGGATCAGGTCCTAATGAGTGTTTTAATACAATTCTTAGTGGGAAAAAGGACTGGGTCCTTCTGCCCACTGGGATTTAGCCTGCTCTCTATGCGAAAGCTAAATCCTAGTGGGCTAAAGGACCAGGTCCCAATAACTGTTTTAATACAAGACTTAGTGATCTAATGGACCAGGTCCTTCTGCCCACTGGGTTTTAGCCTGCTCGCTATGAAAATGCTAAACTCTAGTGGGCTAAAGGACCAGGTCCCTAGGGGCGTTTTTAAAATGGACACACTTGGCTAAAAACCATGTCATCATGCCAATTGGGATTTATTCTACTGTATCTGTAGATTATCTGCAGTAGAATCATAGAATGTTATAGTTGGATGGGACCTCCAGGGTCATCAGGTCCAACTCCCTGCTCAAAGCAAGATTCACTATATCATCCCACACAGGTGTCTGTCCAGTCTCCTTTTTACGTCTTCCATTGAAGGGGAACTCATTACCTCTTGTGGTTCCAGTCATTGATCACTCACTGTCAAAAGGTTTTTATTCCAAAATCTAATCTGTGACGCTTCCCAATCAGTTTCATTCCATTGCTTCTATTCTTTCCTTGTCCTTGTCCTTGTCAACCCTAGTTCGACAGCCTTTGAGATATTTGCAGACGGCTATTAAGATTCCTCTCAGTTTTCTTTTTTTCAAGCTAAACATTCCCAAATCCTGTAACCATTCCTCATCGGACAGTTTATAGACCGGTCACCATTCTGGCTGCTCTTCTCTGAACTTGCTCCAATTTGTTGCGGTCTTTTTTTAAGACATGGTGCTCAGAATTGCAGATGAGGTCTGACCAAAGAGGAGTAGAGGGTGATAATTACTTCACGTGATCGATGGCTGGACCATATATGACAAGCTTTTCTCCCCCATTCACCTTTTGTGCCTCCCCTATTTCCTCATAGACTGTAAGCTTACGAGCAGGGCCCTCACTACTCCTGGTATCTTAATTTTGTTATTTTGTATTCTCATATTGTCTGTACATGTCCCCTCTGAATTGTAAAGCGCTGTGGAATATGTTGGCGCTATAGAAATAAAACTTATTATTATCTGTGCTTCTGTTAATACATTGCACAATTGTGCTTGTCTTTTTTGCTGCTGCATCACACTGTTGACTCATGTTCAGTCTGTCATCTATCAGTATGCGATTAGTATATTAGTGGTACTAGATTTGAAAGTGTTCACATTATTTTTTTTCACATAGACTAAGTGATATGGAAGACTACAAAGTAAGCTCTTAGGTTGCATGTACAGCAGCTGACGCAGTGTCAGCCCGCCTGTGGAAATGTGAGTGTGCTCTGCAGGAGAATGCAGCAGTCCGCGCCTACTATCAGGGTTCAGTGTGCTACCTACTTTTGCTTTTTTCTCTCATTCTGGCCACAGGAACATAAATTGACATGCTGCAGCTTGGAAAGCCGCGCCACATGTAAGTTTACGGAGCAGAGAAAAGAAGCACCGTGGGCAAGAGATTTCTATAAATCCATCCACTGTGCTTGTACTGTAGAATGCAGCATTCTGTATGCAAACAAACATGCTACTTCCAAAACGTTGCAAACACTGACTGTGCAAATACACTGTGTGCAGAATTATTAGGCAAATGAGTATTTTGATCACATGATGCTTTTTATACATGTTGCCCTACTCCAAGCTATATAGGCTTGAGAGCCAACTACCAATTAAGTAAATCAGGTGATGTGCATCTCTGTAATGAGGAGGGGTGCGGTGTAATGACATTAACACCCTATATAAGGTGTGCTTAATTATTAGGCAACTTCCTTTCCTTTGGCAAAATGGGTCAGAAGAGAGATTTGACGGTCTCTGAAAAGTCCAAAATTGTGAGATGTCTTTCAGATGGATGCAGCAGTCTTGAAACTGACAAACTTTTGAAGCGTGATCACCGAACAATCAAGCGTTTCATGTCAAATAGCCAACATGGTCGCAAGCAGCATGCTGGGCAAAAAAGGCGCAAAATAACTGCCAATGAATTGATGAAAATCAAGCATAAAGCTGCCAAGATGCCATTTGCCACCAGTTTGGCCATATTTCAGAGCTGCAACGTTACTGGAGTTTCAAAAAGCACAAGGCGTGCCATACTCAGGGACATGGCCAAGGTAAGGAAGGCTGAAAACCACCACCTCTGAACAAGAAACATAAGATAAAACGTCAAGACTGGGCCAAGAAATATCTTAAGACTGGTTTTTCAAAGGTTTTATGGACTGATGAAATGAGTGTGACTCTTGATGGGCAGATGGATGGGCCAGATGCTGGATCAGTAAAGGGCAGAGAGCTCTACTCCGACTCAGACGCCAGCAAGGTGGAGGTGGGGAACTGGTATGGGCTGGTATCATCAAAGATGAACTTGTGGGACCTTTTCAAATTGAGGATGGAGTGAAGCTCAACTCCCAGACCTACTGCCAGTTTCTGGAAGACAACTTCAAGCAGTGGTACAGGAAGAAGTCGGTATCGTTCAAGAAAAACATGATTTTCATGCAGGACATTGCTCTATCACATGCATCCAACTACTCCACAGCGTTGCTGAAAAGTAAAGATCTAAAAGATGAAAAAAATAATGACATGGCCCCCTTGTTCACCTGATCTGAACCCCATAGAGAACCTGTGGTCCCTCATAAAATGTTAGATCTACAGGGAGGGAAAACAGTGCACCTCTCGGAACAGTGTCTGTAGGCTGTGGTGGCTGCTGCATGCAATGTTGATCGGAAACAGATCAAGCAACTGACAGCATCTATGGATGGTCGGCTGCTTAGTGTCATCATAAAGAAAGGTGGCTATATTGGTCACTCATTTTTTGGGGTTTTGTTTTTGCATGTCAGAAATGTTTATTTCTAAATTTTGTGCAGTTATATTGGTTTACCTGGTGAAAATAAACAAGTGAGATGGGGATATATTTGGTTTTTATTAAGTTGCCTAATAATGCTGCACAGTAATAGTTACCTGCACAAACAGATATCCTCCTAAGATATCCAAATCTAAAAAAAACCCCACTCCAACTTCCAAAAATATTAAGCTTTGATATTTATGAGTCTTTTGGATTGATTGAGAACATAGTTGTTGATCAATAATAAAAAAATCCTCTAAAATACAACTTGCCTAATAATTCTGCACGCGGTGTAAATGTACACCCCCAAACCAGATTGAGCACCGTCTTCACTGCGGTGATGTTCTATGCTGTTTGGCTGTGACATCACGTCAACATTGCTGCAGCCAATCACAGATCTCCGTGGCTCATCCGATGTAGCTAGAACGAGTTGCTGAGGTCAGTGATTGGCTAGAAGAGACCAATGTCTTGATAAAGACACTTCTGAACGTTAAACTTTGCTATGTAAGGTTTATTCCCTTTAAAGTGGTTATTTTGTGAAATAAATCTATTCACAATGATGTACAAGCTGCCATAATCACCATATAGGTGAAATGTGTCTGACCGCAGCTTGTAATGTATTCCATGTAATAGGGGGGTCGTTCAATGCTTCATAACTTCTGTCAGGGCCATCAATCACTAGTGAGTAACGTTATGCCAGGTAATACAATGAAGAGCTGAGGATGTGGTGTGGTCAGAGGCCGTTCTCATACCTCCTGTCCGTCTGCCACACATTACACACCGGCCAGGTAATATAATGAAGAGCTAAGGATGTGGTGCGGTCAGAGGCCGTTCTCATACCTCCTGTCCGTCTGCCACACATTACACACCGGCCAGGTAATATAATGAAGAGGTAAGGATGTGGTGCGGTCAGAGGCCGTTCTCATACCTCCTGTCCGTCTGCCACACATTACACACCGGCCAGGTAATATAATGAAGAGCTAAGGATGTGGTGCGGTCAGAGGCCGTTCTCATACCTCCTGTCCGTCTGCCACACATTACACACCGGCCAGGTAATACAATGAAGAGCTAAGGATGTGGTGCGGTAGAGGCCGTTCTCATACCTCCTGTCCGTCTGCCACACATTACACACCGGCCAGGTAATAATATGAAGAGCTAAGGATGTGGTGCGGTCAGAGGCCGTTCTCACACCTCCTGTCCATCTGCCACACATTACACACCGGCCAGGTAATATAATGAAGAGCTAAGGCTGTGGTGCGGTCAGAGGCCGTTCTCATACCTCCTGTCCGTCTGCCACACATTACACACCGGCCAGGTAATAATATGAAGAGCTAAGGATGTGGTGCGGTCAGAGGCAGTTCTCACACCTCCTGTCCATCTGCCACACATTACACACCGGCCAGGTAATATAATGAAGAGCTAAGGATGTGGTGCGGTCAGAGGCCGTTCTCTACCTCCTGTCCGTCTGCCACACATTACACACCGGCCAGGTAATATAATGAAGAGCTAAGGATGTGGTGCGGTCAGAGGCCGTTCTCATACCTCCTGTCCGTCTGCCACACATTACACACCGGCCAGGTAATATAATGAAGAGCTAAGGATGTGGTGCGGTCAGAGGCCATTCTCACACCTCCTGTCCGTCTGCCACACATTACACACCGGCCAGGTAATATAATGAAGAGCTGAGGATGTGGTGCGGTCAGAGGCCGTTCTCTACCTCCTGTTCGTCTACCACACATTACACACCGGCCACTGTCACAGGTCTGGGAAGTTAACGAACAGCAATCCCATCTTTAGGCCCTGTGCGTACGCTGCGTATTTTGCCACGTTTTTTGGTGGTTTGTTGCCCAAAACTGCATGCATTGTCTTCCCCAGCAAAGTCTATGAGAACTCAGACAGGCTGTGCACACGTCGCTTCTTTGTTCCTTGCAGTTTTTGTGGAAGGAAAAAGCAGCAGCATGTCACTTCTTTCTGTGTTTCGGAGGACTGGCAGATTAATCACCCGCTGGCTCCAGGTCAGCGGGGGATTGATCCCCGGTGTCTGGTCAGATGCTGGTCCCCATAAAAAGTCTATGGGGACCAGAATCCGGCACAAAGCAGTAGGAGCAAGCACTTCATACTCACCAATCACCGGAGCGGCTGTCACACTGCTCCCACAGCCTCTCATTCTTCTTCCTGAGCTGCTCATTAGGCTCATACATATTCACGGCTTCCCCTGCCCACTGGTGGCTGTGATTGGTTGCAGTCAGATGCACCCCCACACTGACTGACAGCTGTCTGACTGCAACCAATCACAGCCGCCGGTGGGTCTATATTGTACAGTAAAATAACAGCGTGCAGTCCCCTCAATTTTGATACCCAGCCAAGATAAAGCCTCACAACTGGTGGCTGGTATTCTCAGACTGGGGATGCCTATGGTTATTAGCCTGCCCCCCCAGCCTAAAAATATCAGCCTGCAGCCTCCCGGATCGCTGCATCCATTAGATGTGACAATCCCAGCACTTTACCTGGATCATCTTGATTGCCCTGGTGTGATGGTAATCGGGGTAATAAGGAGTTAATAGCAGCCCATAGCTGCCACTAAGTCCTAAATTAGTGATGGTAGCATCTATGAGACCCCATAGAAGAGAGGAAATCCAGAAACAGCTTAATTAAAAGAAACTTTATTAAAGACAGTGGGAAAAAAGGACACCCTTTCCATCACCGTGTCTCACACAGATGACTGCTCTTACATGACAATATCAAAGTGAATGCGGCCACTTATAAAACCCACCAACCTCTGAGGGGGGACAAACACCGTCACCGAATCATCAAATCACCAAGACACAAGCAAATGACAACTTACCATGATAGAAGATTACAAGAAGCATCAATACAAACATTATATAAGTACACCCCATATAATACACAGTACAGAGAATATATAAGTACACCCCATATAATACACAGTACAGAGAATATATAAGTACACCCCATATAATACACAGTACAGAGAATATATAAGTACACCCCATATAATACACAGTACAGAGAATATATAAGTACACCCCATATAATACACAGCACAGAGAATATATAAGTACACCCCATATAATACACAGTACAGAGAATATACACAGAGAAGCATCAATACAAACATTATATAAGTACACCCCATATAATACACAGCACAGAGAATATATAAGTACACCCCATATAATACACAGCACAGAGAATATATAAGTACACCCCATATAATACACAGTACAGAGAATATACACAGAGAAGCATCAATACAAACATTATATAAGTACACCCCATATAATACACAGCACAAAGAATATATAAGTACACCCCATATAATACACAGTGCAGAGAATGTATACACAGAGATATCCTCTTATGTCACTTGTGGGATTCTCTCCAATAGATGAAACGTTCATATTCAGTGGATGAGGAAGAATTCTCTGTGGAGCCGACATTGCCCCGAACTCTAGAAAGAAAAATGACCAATAATTAGTAATAATAATAATAATGCCACAAATTCCCATAAACTGTGTATAATGAATGCGCTGATAATCACCTGCTAATAAACCCATCAGTATCTGGCTCCAGCTTTAATATCCAATGAGCTTCCCTTATATACAGTGACCGCTCCAATCCCCTCCTCCTGGATCTATCCCCCCGCTCCATGCCTCTAACGGGAAAAGAGGAAAGGGACACCTGGTGCTGCTCTGCGACTCCCCCACAGACAGAGCATTGCATTCCCTCCCCCCCTTCCCCCAGGCAGAGCATCGCACCCTCTCTCTCCCCCCCTTCCCCCAGGCAGAGCATCGCACCCTCTCTCTCCCCCCCTTCCCCCAGGCAGAGCATCGCACCCTCTCTCTCCCCCCCTTCCCCCAGGCAGAGCATCGCACCCTCTCTCTCCCCCCCTTCCCACAGGCAGAGCATCGCACCCTCTCTCTCCCCCCCTTCCCACAGGCAGAGCATCGCACCCTCTCTCTCCCCCCCTTCCCCCAGGCAGAGCATCGCACCCTCTCTCTCCCCCCCTTCCCCCAGGCAGAGCATCGCACCCTCTCTCTCCCCCCCTTCCCCCAGGCAGAGCATCGCACCCTCTCTCTCCCCCCCTTCCCCCAGGCAGAGCATCGCACCCTCTCTCTCCCCCCCTTCCCCCAGGCAGAGCATCGCACCCTCTCTCTCCCCCCCTTCCCCCAGGCAGAGCATCGCACCCTCTCTCTCCCCCCCTTCCCCCAGGCAGAGCATCGCACCCTCTCTCTCCCCCCCTTCCCCCAGGCAGAGCATCGCACCCTCTCTCTCCCCCCCTTCCCCCAGGCAGAGCATCGCACCCTCTCTCTCCCCCCCTTCCCCCAGGCAGAGCATCGCACCCTCTCTCTCCCCCCCTTCCCCCAGGCAGAGCATCGCACCCTCTCTCTCCCCCCCTTCCCCCAGGCAGAGCATCGCACCCTCTCTCTCCCCCCCTTCCCCCAGGCAGAGCATCGCACCCTCTCTCTCCCCCCCTTCCCCCAGGCAGAGCATCGCACCCTCTCTCTCCCCCCCTTCCCCCAGGCAGAGCATCGCACCCTCTCTCTCCCCCCCTTCCCCCAGGCAGAGCATCGCACCCTCTCTCTCCCCCCCTTCCCCCAGGCAGAGCATCGCACCCTCTCTCTCCCCCCCTTCCCCCAGGCAGAGCATCGCACCCTCTCTCTCCCCCCCTTCCCCCAGGCAGAGCATCGCACCCTCTCTCTCCCCCCCTTCCCCCAGGCAGAGCATCGCACCCTCTCTCTCCCCCCCTTCCCCCAGGCAGAGCATCGCACCCTCTCTCTCCCCCCCTTCCCCCAATATATATATATATTTTTTACTACATTCCCGATGTGCTGAAAGTGAGCGGTCAGCGTGATTCTCCAGGTCAGTGTGATTACGGCAATATCAGACTTCCACATTTCTTATTATCTCAGCGGACCCGTGGACATTCGGCTTCTGTTGGTCCAGCTGAACATTTGTAAAGATCGGTTCTGGACTTGGACTTGACCTGAAGTTTATTTGAAGTCACTGATTGGCAGTTTGGGTCTCTGCAGCCATAAACAGATCACTAACAGGGGAGGGTGGGGATTTTCAGTTTTATTTCTTGGTGCACAATACTTCTGATCACATGACAGCGGTTTCCATATGTAAAGCCCCCGAACCCAAACCTGAACTTTACTATCTTGGAGAAGTCTGAGTTTATAATGAACACCGAACTCCAGGTTCACTCATCTCTAGAAGTAAATAAAAATCAGAGTTTTGTAAAAAAAAAATCAGTTTGTGTCTCCATTTTCCGACATCGGTTGAGTGAGGACTTGTTTTTTGCTTGATGAGCCGACGTTTTCATTGATACCATTTTAAGTGCAATACTTTTATGGGTCGGTTTTGCTACTTCATTTCATGTTGAAATTTTTTTTAACTGCCCAAATGATATCTTCCCTCCATTATTATCTCCATTAATGTTACATATCAGCTCCTCTCCTTCCCATTCAGGTCCTTATAATATCGGATCCTCTCAGTGGTTTTATTCTATATAAGAGAATCCTCCTGATTGCCCCGTGAAGGATGGATATGGACAGGGACAAGATGGCGGAGAGGATATTACACCTCACCCTAGAGATCCTCTTCCGGCTTACTGGAGAGGTGAGAGATTCTGATGACGTCACATTACATCATTCTTATCTATGGGAATAACAGATGGACAGAACTGGAGAGGTGAGGACTCTGGAAATGTCTGGAGTGAGATTTATTACTGTGTCTCTCCATAACCAGGATTACACAGTAGTGAAGAAGACCTCTAGTGAGCGCTGTCAGGCCCCTGTGTCTGAGGGATGGGGAAGACCCCTGAGCCCAATCACGGGGCCTCCACCTCACCCCCCGATACATGAGGACATCAATGACCAGAAGATCCTAGAACTCACCTACAAGATGATTGAGCTGCTGACTGGAGAGGTGACACTGCTGGGAATGCTGGGACATTATACAGTAACGCTATGAAGGGATCGGGGGTGACGGTATCATTGTATGTGTCAGGTTCCTATAAGGTGTCAGGACGTCACCGTCTATTTCTCCATGGAGGAGTGGGAGTATTTAGAAGGACACAAAGATCTGTACAAGGACGTCATGATGGCGGTTCCCCAGCCCCTCACATCACCAGGTAATAGACAGGACTAAATACACACGGCCTATAATTATCTGTATGTAAGGAATGAATTCAGTCCCTGTATGTGTCTCCTCCAGTTCTATCCAGTAAGAGGACAACACCAGAGAGATGTCCCCGTCCTCTTCTCCCACAGGACTGTAAACAAGAAGATCCCGATGTTCCTCAGGATCATCAGGTAGATGGAGAGAAGGTGCCATGAAATCCCCCTATGATGTGTAGACGGCTGTGAAGGTCTTGTGCTCAGTCTTGTTTTATCCTCCAGTATTATATGTGTTATACTTGTGTAATGAGAGCGGTGGAGATGGCAGGATTAGAGCTGATCATAGATGGGACTTCTCCATCTGTCTGTGACTTTTACAATATTTCTCTCAGGGTGAAGATCTGACCCATATTAATACTACAGAGACATATGTGAGGGGTGATGAGCGGAGTAAAGAGGAGATTCTTACAGATGACAGTGCAGGTGAGTAGTGGTCTCTATAAACTGACGTGTAAAAGGATAACAATGTTTTGATCTTTTGACTTTCATTCTCCATATCTCACCATCACCTTGAATGGGAGACGACCTTCATTTTATAAACAATCATTTTGGCTATATCATACATAAATTATTTATTTTTTATTATTATAACGCTATTTATTCCATGGCGCTTTACAAGTGAAAAGGGTATACATAAAAAACAAGTACAACAATCATGAACATTACAAAACAGACTGGTACAGGAGAGAGGACCCTGCCCGCGAGGGCTCACAGTCTGCAGGGAATGGGTGAGGATACAGTAGGTGAGGGTAGAGCTGGTTGCGCAGTGGTGTACTGGACTGAGGATTATTGCAGGTTGTAGGCTTGTCGGAAGAGGTGAGTCTTCAGGTTCCTTTTGAAGCGCTCCATGGTAGGCAAGAGTCTGATATGCTAGGGTAGAGTGTTCCAGAGTATGGGGAAGGCGCGGGAGAAATCTTGTATGCAATTGTGGGAAAAGGAGATAAGGGGAGAAGAGAAGGAGATCTTGTGCGCGTCTGAGGTTGCGTGCAGGTAGGTACCGATAGACTAAGGCACAGATGTAAGGAGGACACAGGTTGTGGATGGCTTTGTATATCATGGTTAGTGTTTTGAACTGGAGTCTATTGGCAATGGGAAGCCAGTGAAGGGAATGGCAGAGAGAAGAGGCCGGGGCATAACAAGGGGAGAGGTGGATTAATCTGGCCGCAGAGTTTAGGATAGATTGGAGGGGTGCAAGAGTGTTGGAAGGGAGGCCAGAAAACAGGAGGTTGCAGTAGTTGATGCAGTAGATGATGAGGGCATGCACTAATATTTTTGATGATTCTTGATTAAGGAATGCACAAATCTGGGAAATATTTTTGAGTTCTAGTCGGCATGAAGTAAAGAGGGCTTGGATGTGTGGCTTGAAGGATAGCGCTGAGTCGAGGGATACTCCGAGGCAACAAGCTTGTGAGACTGGGGAGAGTGAGCAGCCATCAACTTTGATGGATAGGCTTGTTAGATGGGTTGAGAGATGAGGAGAAAAGATAATGAATTCTGTTTTATTCATGTTAAGCTTTAGAAATCAAGCAGGGAAAAAGGATGAAATAGCAGACAGACATTGTGGGATTCTGGTTAGTAAGGAGGTGATGTCAGGTCCAGAGAGGTAGATCTGCGTATCATCGGCATAGAGATCATATCGAAAGCCGTGTAACTCTATGAGCTGTCCCAGGCCGAAGGTGTAGATGGGGAACAGCAGGGGTCCAAGAACTGAACCTTGGGGGACACTGACAGAGGGCGAGATGAGGAACTGGTGGGAGACGCAGAAAGTTTGGTTGGTTAGTTATGAAGAGATCCAAGATAGGGCTAAAGGGGGCTTTACACGGTAGCGATATCGCTAGCAATTTCTAACGATAGCGACCATGTAAGTACCCGCCCCCGTCGCGCATGCGATTGTTTGTGATCGCTGCCGTAGCGAACATTATCGCTACGCAGCGTCACACATACTTACCTGGTCGGCGTCGTCGCTGTGACTGCCGAACAATCCCTCCTTCAAGGGGGAGGGACGTTCGGCATCACAGCGACGTCACCGCAATGTCACTAAGCGGCCAGCCAATCAAAGCAGAGGGGCGGAGATGAGCAGGACGTAACATCCCGCCCACCTCCTTCCTTCCTCATTGGGGCCGGCGGCAGGTAAGGAGATGTTCCTCGCTCATGCGGTGTCACACATAGCGATGTATGCTGCCGCATGAGCGATGAACCACAACGCTAAACAACCCTTACCGATTTTTGACTTTGGGACGACCTCTCCATGGTGAACGATTTTCACCATTTTTGAGGTCGCCTAAGGTCGCTGGTAAGTATTACACGCTGCGATATCGTTAATGACGCCGGATGTGCGTCACTAACAACTTGACCCCGGCGACCAAACATTAACGATATCGTAGCGTGTAAAGCCCCCTTTAGTCTGTGATGCCCAGAGATGACAGAATGTGTAATAGGAGGGAGTGGTCCACTGTGTCAAAGGCAGAGGACAACTGATCTACAATGACCCTCCTGAAGGCTTCCATTGTGCAACCCTTTGGTGACTCCAAAAGGAGAGATGGAAATTTCTCCTTGTACCTTAGTTTTAGAATGGTGGCCAACCAGTATAGGATGTAGGATAAAATGTGTATCATGCGAGGGTCTTGCCATAGACACTAAAGGCCGCTTTACACGCAACGACATCGCCAACAAGATATCGCTGGGGTCACGGAATTCGTGACACACATCCGGCGTTGTTAGCGACGTCGTTGCCTGTGACACCTCTGAGCGACCGCTAACGATCCGAAAAACGGCAAAATTTGTTGATTGTTGACACGTCGTTCAATTCCCAAATATCGTTGCTCATTTTGGACGCAGGTTGTTCGTCGTTCCTGAGGCAGCACACATCGCTACGTGTGACACCCCGGGAATGACGAACAACAGCGTCCTCCGGCAACGAGGTGGGAGTGACGTTAATGCGGCTGCTCTCTGCCTCTCCACTTCTACTGGTGGCCCGCTGTGTGACGTCGCTATGACATCGCACGAACCTCCCCCTTAGAAAAGAGTTTGTTCGCCGGCCACAGTGACGTTGTTAGCAAGGTATGTGCATGTGACGCGTACTAGCGATATTGTTCGCCACGGGCAGCGATTTGCCCATGACGCACGCACGACGGGGGCGGGTGTGATCACTACCGACATCACTAGCGATGTCGCACCGTGTAAAGCGGCCTTTACACATGAACTGTGCCATGTGGGCCAAGCTGCAAACAGGCAAATGTTCTGTGTCCCAAAAAGGAGGAACAATACCCATCCTCTCCTCATGTTGACTCACCTACTCCTCCACCTCCTCCTCTCCAGCCCATCCATGTTGGACAGACATAATGCTGGGGTTGAGAGTTCCCTCAGTAGCATTGGGAATCACCTCGGTAGCACAGAAAAACAAGTTCTCTCTCTCCTCTTCCTCCTCATCACCCAATTTTGCCTCAGAAAATTGGCTGGACTGATTACTATCACCCACTGGCTCCCTAGCCACATGCTGGACACTCAAAGCTTCCTCTTTGAGATTATGCAGTGACTGCTTCAACAGACATTTCAACAGACACTGCAGCGGGATGGTTAAGCTGATAATAGCCTCATCACTGCTCACGAACTTGGTGCAGTACTCAAAGTTCTCAAAAACCTCACAAATGTCAGCGATCCACACACAATCCACAGTTGTTATGTGTGGTGGCTGACTCTCAGTCTGACGGGGCATGTTGAAGCTGATATTAAGCTACTACCGTCTGCTGCTCACTAATCCTCACCAACAGATGATATGTAGAGTTCCACCACGTGGGCAGGTCACACATGAATCAGTGGCTTGGCAAATGACATGCTTTTGCAGCACTGTAAAGGCCCCGTCACACGGTACGATGTATCGTGCGATCGCATGAGCGATCGCACCTGCCCCTGTCGTTTGTGCATCACGGGCAATTCATTGCCCGCGGCGCACAAAGTCGTTCACCCCCGTTACACGTTCTTACCTCCCTCACTACGTCACTGTGGGCAGTGAACATCCTCTTCCTGAAGGGGGAGGGACGTTCGGGGTCACAGCGACGTCACACAGCGGCCACCCAATAGAAGCAGAGGGGCGGAGATGAGCGGGATGTAACATCCCGCCCACCTCCTTCCTTCCGCATTGCCGGCGGGACGCAGGTAAGCTGTGTTTGTCGTTCCCGGGGTGTCACACGGAGCGATGTGTGCTGCATCGGGAACAACGAACCACCGGCACGCAGAAGGAGGAGCGACTTTATGAAAATGAACGTGTCAACGAGCAACGATAAGGTGAGTATTTTTGCTCGTTCAGTCGTTCGGAGGTGTCACACGCTACGACATCTCTAACTATGCCGGATGTGCGTCACGAATTCCGTGACCCAGACGACATATCGTTAGATATATCGTAGCGTGTGATGGGGCCTTTAGACCAGCAAAAGCGGTAGAGGAATGGCGGAAATGGGCACTAATACAGTACACCTTCTCACGGGAATCTGAGCTTACAAGTTGCATGTACACCAACTCAATACTCCGGCTCACTTTTTTGTTTTTTTTTTTACCTTCTCAGGTAGGTACGGCAAGTCAGGGTATGTTTTGAGAAATTTCTGAACAACTAGGTTCAGCACGTGAGACATGCATGGCAGATGTACTAGCTTGCCGACCTTTTAAAGCCACCACCAGATTACGCCTATTATCACAGATGACCAGGCCAGGTTGGAGGTGCAGCAGGGAGAGCTACTGTACGGTTTGTTCTTTTACACCTTGCCACAGCTCTGCTGCAGTGTGTGGTTTCTGACCTAAACAGATCAGCTTCAGCAGAGCGTGTTGGTGCTTAGACGATGCGTTGCTGCACAGCTCCCTGCTTGGCAGTGATGGGGAGGGTAATTCAGCAGAGGGTGAGGAGCAGGAGGAGGAGAGACAGGAAGTGGGATATGATGAGGCAGAAACCCAGATAGGAGTTGGGCCCATTATTCTTGGCGTGGGTAGAATGTGTGATGTTCCAGTTTGCGACTTTGTCCCAGCCTCCACCAGGTTCATCCAGTGTGCTATAACAGATATGTATCGTCCCTGTCCACAACAACTTGTCCATGTGCCTGTTGTTAGGTGTACCTTCCCGGTTATGGTGTTGGTCAGAGCACAGTTGAGATTGTTTAACACATGCTTGTGTAACGCGGGGACGGCACACCAGGCAAAATAGTGGCGGATGGGAACACTGTATCGTGGGGCAGCCACAGCCAAGAGATCACGGAAACACTGTGTTCCCACAAACCTAATCAGCAACATTTCCATGGCTAGCAATGTGCGGGTTTTTGTACCTGTCGGTGCGTGGCTGTGTATTTACGCTTCCTTTCTAAGCTCTCAGGCACAGACAACTGGATACTTCGCTGGGACATCGAAAGTGGATGTGGTTGATGTTTGCGGTGTCTCTTCAATCACAGCTTGTGAGCAGGAAGTATGAGTCTGTTTCCTGGACAGCAGATTGTGAAGGACGTAGCACAGGTGACATGGCAGTGGTTTGACCCGCAGACACAAATTTGGTATCCTGATGTTCTGCCCATCTACTGTCCGTCTGCAGTTCCAACGTCTTGTCTGCTCTATATTTGAAACTTAACCTTTCCAAAACTGAACTACTTCTATTCCCTCCATCTTCTAACCTCCCTAAACCTGACATCTCCCTCTCTGTGTGTGGTACCACGATAACTCCTAGGCAGCAGGTTTGCTGTCTGTGGGTTATGCTCGACACCGATCTCTCCTTCACCCTATGTATACAATCTCTTGCCCGCTCCTCTTGCTTGCACCTCAACAACATCTCTAAAATCAGCCCCTTTCTTACCATGGAAACTACAAAAACCCTCACTGTGGCCCTGATCCACTCCTGCCTTAACAACTGCAATTTTCTATTAATTGGTCTTCCCCCTAACCAGACTCTCCTCTACAGTCCATCCTTCATGCGGCAGCCAGGGTCACCTATCTGGCTATCCGTTACGCGGATGCTTCTGCTCTGTGCCAGTCATTGCACTGGCTGCCCATATATCACAGGATCCAATTCAAATTGTTTGTTCTCACCCACAAAGTTCTCCACAGTGCGGCACCCCCCCTACATCTCCACCCTCATCTCTGTCTATCACCCTATCCATTCTCTACACTCTGCAAACGACGTTCGACTAACATCCACACTAAAGGCTGCTTTACACACTGCGATATCGGTATCGAGATCGCTAGTATGGGTACCCGCCCCCATCTGTTGTGCGACACAGGCAAATCGCTGCCCGTGGCGCACAACATCGCCCAGAGCCGTCACACATACTTACCTGCCTAGCGACGTCGCTGTCACCGGCGAACCGCCTCCTTTCTAAGGGGAGCGGTTCGTTCAGCGTCACAGCGACGTCACAGCTGCGTCACTGAACCGCCGCCCAATAGAAGCGGAGGGGCGGAGATGAGCGGGACGTAACATCCCGCCCACCTCCTTCCTTTCGCATAGCGGCTGGGAGGCAGGTAAGGAGAGCTTCCTCGTTCCTGCGCTGTCACACGGAGCGATGTGCGCTGCCGCAGGAACGAGGAACAACTTCGTTACTGCTGCAGTAACGATTTTTGAGAATGGACACCCATGTCACCGATGAGCGATTTTGCACGTTTTTGCAACGATGCAAAATCGCTCATAGGTGTCACATGCAACGGCATCGCTAATGCGGACGGATGTGCGTCACCAATTCCGTGACTGCAATGAGTTCGCATTAGCGATGTCGCAGCGTGTAAAGCCCCCTTAAGCCAAACCTCCCACTCCCGGATCCAAGACTTCTCCCAAGCTGCACCGATCCTCTTGAATGCTCTGACCCAAGAAACCAGGACGAACCACAACTCACTCATCTTCAGACATTCCCTAAAACACAGTTCTTTAGGGTGGCCTATCACGCTCCCTAATCAAATTAAATTCAGTCCATCCACGACTTCTCACAACATAACTCTCCATCAAACTCCACCACACCCAAAAGCATCTCAAAGATTGGCTGACTAGTTCAGGCAGCCTTTATCTATCCCCCATATCTTTGAGATAACTGTATTGTCATTGGAAATGAGCACCTGTACCTTGTCCCCCCCCCACCATCTCATTGTAGATGTAAGCTCTCATGAGCTGGGTTGTTTTTGCTATAATTATTGTATTTTCTGGGGTGCTTCGCTGCCATGTGGTTCCACATACTGGTGGTGCTCAGTTTTCATTTGACCTGAGCTTTGCTCAACTTGGTATGGCAGATGCTACAGATTACAATTTTTTTCTCTGAAGGACTTTCAGAAAAATGTCCAGACAGCGGCTGAACGGCCCCTTTCCCTGACTTGGACCACAGTGGGGGTGCTCTTCGGAACAGTTGACGCAGTTCTCACTCTGGGCAAACCACTACCCCTTGGTGCCTGTGTTGATGCTACATATCCATCTTCCTCTGTGTTGCTGTGCTGGCTATGCATGTCAACGGTACAGGTCAGATCAGTGGACTCATCATGGACCACCTCGTCTTCCATCTCATCCTCCTTCGCAGTTGAGATTGTACGCTGCTCTAATGGCAACTGTGTCTCATCATCATCAGTCTGCACCTATGGAGACAGTAAATCAGGTTCCTCAAAGTGGCTTTCTTCTGGCCGTAGGTTCTCAATACTCAACTCACACCACCTCCTCTCATCCCTCTTCAATGCTGCACGGTGAGAGGCCAGAGCCAACCAAAGGATACATACAAAACAGATCCTCAGAGTGGCCAAGCTTGGGGTCTGTCTCCTGTGACTTATGATGGGGGGAGGAATGAGGACCAGGTTGAGGATTGGATGGAGCAGCCTTCTGTGTATTCACAGTAGACTGTGTGGTCGCGGAAAATTTGATGCTGCTTGAGAAATGTGAAGAGGCCCTATTGTCTGCCATCCAAGATAGAATCTGCTCTCGCTCTTCTGGTTTACACACACGTTTACATTCCAGACTGGGAAATTTGAGGAGGCGGAGGGTAAAGCCCAATGCTACAATGGGCGCATTGTAAACTGCTATGGAATATGTATTCCACTATCTGAGTCTCATTGAGGGAGGCACCGCCGAAATGTATAAGTAAGAGCAGTCCCTCCAAAATGTACGTTACTGGGCCACCTCAGGGCCCTCACCAAACTCAGGTTTCTTGACACCTGCAGACCCTCTGAAAATTTGAATTTAGTGCTACAGAATGACGTGGAGGAGGAGAGTAAAGCCCAACGATTAGGGATGATCGAATACCAAAATATCCGCTTCGACGAATATCCGACGAATAGGTCGCCGCTATTTGAGTATTCATGAATATTCGACGCCCAATGTAAGTCGATGGGAAACCCGAATAATTTCACGTTGGACCTAACGGTGACCTGTGATGACTGAGGAAAAAGCTGAAATGGATGGGAACAGGCAGAAACAGTATGGGCACAGCCTGTAGAAGGTTGGAAATAATCTGGAATCATGCCTGGTCTCTCTCTGTCTCTCTCTGTCTCCTCATTCACGTTCCCTTTTGTCATGCTTTACACTGCATGTGCGTTTCAAAAAGCATCCAAAATGATGCGTTTTAAATGCATTTTAGATGCATTTTTGACAGTGCGGTCCCACTCAGCTCTATTACATCCCCATAGAGCATGGCTGGCTGCCAGACAGAGCTGCACGATCACAATAAACTCGGATGAACTTCACCCAACTTCATTGTGCGGCTGTGTCTGATTTGTGACTGCAAGTCACCTGCGTGACTGAAGTGAGCCACGCGATCAGCGATGCCGTCACTCAGGTTACCTGCGGCCAGCTCGAGTCCTCTTCCTGAGATCGGTGGCCGCGGGTAACCGGAGTGACGTCATCGCTGATAGCATCGCGGCTCACTTCAGTTGCTCTGTGGAGCTCACGGTGAGCGGCGGTGTTCTATGGTTACTCCTGTCATCTTCATGTAGCAGAGCTGGATGCGTCGTGGGACCTCGTGTGGATTACGTCGGACCTGGAGGGGTATTTGGGCATTTTAATAAAGTGGTGATAGAGGGTGAGGTTTTTTTCGGCTTTTATTCCAAATAAAGGATTTTTTTGTGTGTATGTGTTTATTTTCTTTAACTTGTAGGTAATTCATGGGGGTGTCTCAGATGCCTGCCATGATTAACCTAGGACTTAGTGGCAGCTATGGGCTGACATTAAGTCCTTATTACCCCAATTGCCACCTCACCAGGGCAATTCGGGGGGGAGCCAGGTAGAGTCCCGGGACTGTCGCATCTAATGGATGCGGTAATTCCGGCCGGCTGCTGGCTGATATTTTTAGGCTGGTGGGCTCCCCATAACGTGGGGCTCCCCATCCTGAGAATACCAGCCTTCAGCCGTGTGGCTTTACCTTGGCTGGTATCAAAATTGGGGGGGCTGCACGCTGTTTTTTTTAAGTTATTTATTTATTTTACAGCACTACATAGACCCGCCCACCGGCGGCTGTGCTTGGTTGCAGTGAGACAGTTTTCACTCAATGTGGGGGCTTCTCTGAATGCAACCAATCATAGGCGCTGGTGGGCGGGGGAAGCAGTGAATACGAGATGGAATAATGAGCGATACGAGATGGAATAATGAGCGGTATTTTCAAAAGTTGGAGAAGCCGCCAGAACAGTGGCTGTGCAGAACAGAAGCCAGAACAGAAGCCGTGCAGAGCCGTGCTAGTGATCGATCAGTGATTAGTGAGTATGATACAGGGATGGAGAGGGAGAGACAGACAGAGGGAGACCAATGGACAGACAGAGAGAGCTTTATAGCTGGTTCTGCATTCACAGATTTGTGATTTGGCGATTTTATGGAGCTGCTAGCAGCTACTGGACACAGTCTTCAGCCCTTACAAGGACTATTTATTAGTTGATCTAAGAACGCTCACCCACCCACAATACAGTTTATCTACACCGCCAGCTCCCTATGACTGCGTGTTCACAAAATGGCCGCTGGCGTATATAGCCCCCAAGACGCTATGCGGCCGAGCCAATCATAGTAACACCACAACAAAGATGGCTGCTGCATTACTCTGAGGGTAAACAACATCAGATGTGTTCATTGGCTGGAAAACAGGCGCCAGGAAGTCAGAAATGAAAATGAAAGTATCGGAGTGGATGTTGTTTTATTCGTCAGATACCGAATGTCGCGAATAGCCTGTTATTCGTCGGATACCGAATAGTTGCGAATACATACACTCATCCCTACTAACGATACAATGGGCGATTTTTTTTTTTTGGTTGTTTTTTTTTTTCTTTAAATGATTTAGTTTATAATTTTACCATAAAATCTACTGGAAATTAAGTAAAAATTCAAAGTTTGGTGAAATGGTGAAAAAAAAAATTCCATCTTTTTTTTATTGTTTTTACGCCATCAACGATGTGCTGGAAGTGAGCCGTCAGTGTGATTTACGGCAATATCAGACTCCCACATTTCTTATTATCTAAAGGTGGCTTTACACGCTACGACATCGCTAATGCGATGTCGTTGGGGTCATGGAATTTGTGACGCACATCCGGCCGCATTAGCGATGTTGTTGCGTGTGACACCTATGAGCGATTTTGCATCGTCGGAAAAATGTGCAAAGTCGCTCATCGGTGACATGGGGGTCCCTATTCGATTATCGTTGCTGCTTAAGGCACAATGTAGTTCTCGTTCCTGCGGCAGCACACATCGCTATATGTGACACCACAGGAACGAGGGACTTCGCCTTACCTGCGTCCCACCCGCAATGAGGAAGGAAGGAGGTGGGCGGGATGTTTGTCTGGCTCATCTCCGCCCCTCCGCTTTGATTGGGCAGCCGCTTAGTGACATTGCTGTGACGCCAAACGAACCACCGGTCACAGCGACGTTGCTAGGCAGGTAAGTAGTGTGACGGGTCCGGGCGATGTTGTGCGCCATGGGCAGCGATTTGCCCGTGTCGCACAACCGATGGGGGCGGGTACGCACGCTAGCGATATCGGTAACGATATCGCAGCGTGTAAAGCGGCCTTAAGTGGTGACTAAAGATGAGCGGACCCGTGGACATTCGGCTTCTGTTGGTCCAGCTGAACATTTGTATAGATCAGTTCTGGACTTGGACTTGACCTGAACTTTATTTGAAGTCACTGATTGGCAGTTCGGGTCTCCGCCCACATGTAGCCATAAACAGATCACTTCCGGGGGAGGGCGGGTTTTTTCAGTTTTATTTCTTGGTGCACAATACATCTGATAATATGAGAGCGGTTTCCATACGTAAAGCCCCCGAACTCCAAACCTGAACTTTACTATCTTGGAAAAGTCTGAGTTTGTACCGAAAACCGAACTCCAGGTTCACTCATCTCTTGTAGTGAATAAAACACAGACTTTTGTAAAAAAAAAAAAAATCTGTTTGTGTCTCCTTGTTCCGACATCGGAGTTGAGTGAGGACTTTTTTTTTGCTTGATGAGCCGACGTTTTCATTGATACCATTTTAAGTGCAATACTTTTATGGGTCGGTTTTGCTACTTCATTTCATGTTGAAATTTTTTTTTTCTTCCTAACCAAATGATATCTTCCCTCCATTATTATCTCCATTAATTTTAAATATCGGCTCATCTCCTTCACATTCAGGTCCTTATAATATCGGATCCTTTCAGTGGTTTTATTCTGTTTTCAGAAAATCTCCTGTCCAGGATGGATATGGCCAGGGACAAGATGGCGGAGAGGATATTACACCTCACCCTAGAGATCCTCTTCCGGCTTACTGGAGAGGTGAGAGATTCTGATGACGTCACATTACATCATTCTTATCTATGGGAATAACAGATGGACAGAACTGGAGAGGTGAGGACTCTGGAAATGTCTGGAGTGAGATTTATTACTGTGTCTCTCCATAACCAGGATTACACAGTAGTGAAGAAGACCTCTAGTGAGCGCTGTCAGGCCCCTGTGTCTGAGGGATGGGGAAGACCCCTGAGCCCAATCATGGGGCCTCCACCTCACCCCCCGATACATGAGGACTTCAATGACCAGAAGATCCTAGAACTCCCCTACAAGATGATTGAGCTGCTGACTGGAGAGGTGACACTGCTGGGAATGCTGGGACATTATACAGTAACGCTATGAAGGGATCGGGGGTGACGGTATCATTGTATGTGTCAGGTTCCTATAAGGTGTCAGGACGTCACCGTCTATTTCTCCATGGAGGAGTGGGAGTATTTAGAAGGACACAAAGATCTGTACAAGGACGTCATGATGGAGGTTCCCCAGCCCCTCACATCACCAGGTAATAGACAGGACTAAATACACACGGCCTATAATTATCTGTATGTAAGGAATGAATTCAGTCCCTGTATGTGTCTCCTCCAGTTCTATCCAGTAAGAGGACAACACCAGAGAGATGTCCCCGTCCTCTTCTCCCACAGGACTGTAAACAAGTAGATCCCGATGTTCCTCAGGATGTGTTTCCTCCAGTTCTATCCAGTAAGAGATATCTACTCATTTTCTTTCTGCACTAATTTTGTGTTTACATTTTTAGGCTTTCTGCTCTATTTTTTTTTTTTTTCTACTGTATTGTCTTTCCTTCTGTTTGTTTCTAGTGCCTTTTCTATGTTGTTATGATGGCAACTCAAAGACCTGCAGAGGGTTCATAAATACCCTGTTTCCATGAAAATTAAACATAGTCCAAAAAAGGCAGAACGGAGCCGGGGCAGAGTCATGGGCGTAGTGACCCATGACTCACCTTTGCAGGGCAACAAGGGGTTAATTGTAATGTTATAGAAAGAGCGGGCTTTCTGCGGGGTCAGGAGTTTAAGGGGTGGATTTATAGTGCCAGGGGAGGGAATAAGGGGGGGGCTGTATATATATATATATGTCCAGGGAGAGAGGGTGGGCCATCACTTCGGCCCGAGGTACCTATAGAGGCAGGTCCCCGTGTCACCTCACTCGATCTTCCCCCTGACCTGATGGCAGAGATCCTGGAGCAGCTTTGGGCTGCTGCTGGCGGCGAGGATGGAGCGGCGGTCAGGACGGCGATCAGGGAGATCCTGGGAGCTTCAGAAGCTGCTGTAGGCGCTGCCCCCCCCTCCACTCCAGAGCACGCGCAGTGCGAGGGCGCCGGAGCGGTTCTCACCTAATGTGGCTCCTGGTCCTCAGCGGCGCTGTAGGAGCCCCTCCGGGGACCCTCCTCGCAGAATGACTTCGGCGGTCTCTGCACGCAGGAGCAGGCAGGGGAGGAATCCTTCTCGGCGGGCTAGGACCTGTGGCGGTGGGCGGTCCCTCCAGGGATCATGTGACCAGCTCAGCTGCCTCTACTACTCAGGGCTACGACAAGATGGCGGCGGTTCTTCCTGGCGATGCTCCAGTCTGGGGGACTGCTGCACAGCGTGGAGATGTGAGTGCTGCAGGGCCCCCGGGGTCTGAAGTCAGGAGGACGTCTGATCCAGGAACCTCGTCTGCGATGCCAGGGCAGGAACCATCTTCCAGGAGGTCAGCGCGTGCCGGGTCGGAGTCGTCTGACAGGTGTGGGGCGCTGCAACGGAGGATGTCATCACCAGCAGGGAGGTCGCGGTCCAGGCACAAGTCGCATTCAGGGAGGAGGAGACGGTCGCCGTCAGAGATATCAGCGGCGCGTGGAAATTTGCCAGCACGGCAGGGGCCTGCGTCTCGGAGAAGGTCTTTTTCGCGGTCAAGGTCGCGTTCCAGGAGGAGGTCGCCTTCATGGACACGGGCGACATCGGGGGCGAGCCAGCCTGCATCTCATCATCCAGTCTGCTCCCTGGTCGTCCGACCAGGTTCGAGCGTGGCGGGCTCCCAGGTTCCCCCTGGTCGAGCTGCTGAAGACGCTTTCGTGCGGGGCCATTCCAGAGGGGATCGTCATCTGGAGTCCGGATTTTCGGCTGGTGGGTCTCATGTACCGACGCAGCTTGATGAGTATGCCTCTATGTTTTGTACGTCCTCACCTAGTTTAGTTTACCCGGGGGCGGCGGTGGCCAGGCGCAGGGAATGGGGGGTGTCGGGATGGCAGGGCCGAGCGCGGCGGGTGTTGACATCGGTAGTCTCAGCGACGTGATGAAGGGTGTGCGTGATTTGTTGGAGCGGATGGATAGGTCGAGTCGGGGGGCAGTCGGGTCTCCGTCCCTGCGTGGGTACCGAGTTCTGGGGTGTCAGCACCGGCTGTTGTTGTTGTGCCGACGGAGAGTGAGGCGGCTGCTGGGGATGGCGTGGCGGCTCCCGGGCATACGGACAAGGATAAAGAAGGGGACAGGATTATTTTGGATGATATGGCCAGTGGGGAGTTGTACGTTTGCTTTTGAGGGCCCTCTGGGGGCGCATTTGAAGAAGGAAGTGAAGGAAAAGATTTGGAAGGATGAGTACGTGGAGATCTTTTCTCTCCTCCCTCTGGAGAAGTTTAATTTAGATAAGAAAAAGAAGGATGATAGCAATAAGGAGGAGGAAGAAAAGTGGAGGTGGCGGCTGATCCCTCAAACGTTTGCTAACTGGTTACAGGCTTTTGCGATCCTAGGTAGTGTTATTGGCGAAAAGGCGCCGGATAATTGTTCTGGGCTATTCTGCTATATGGATGCTATAGCGGAAGCTCATAGGATTTATGGCGGGCAGACTTGGTTGCGGTATGATGAACAATTTAGGCAGCGGAAAGCTGTGCGGCCCAGTATACAATGGGATCAGAAGGATATCGGGTTATGGTTAAAAGTTATGGCACCGTCTCGTTATGGTCTGCCCTTTCACGGGGGGGCCGGGTCGGCCGGCCAACATACTGTTGGGGGAGCGGGGAACCAGGCAGGTGGCGTTGGAGCAAAGGCAGGGGTGTGCTGGCAGTTTAATGACAGCCAGTGCAAGTTTGGAAGCTCCTGCAAGTTTAAGCATTAGTGTTCCAGTTGTGGAGGTTCCTTCCATGGAGCGGCTCGTTGCTTTAAGAAGGGAAGGCCCAAGGCAGGGGGAGATTCTGGAAAAGGGGGGGGGGAGCCCGGTGAGGCTTCACGAGATGGCCCCTTATCTAAATAGATACCCTAAGCGGGACAAGGCAGTGTTATTGGAGAACAGTTTTCGTGTTGGTTTCAGGATCCCCCCCCTCCTCATTTTGTTCCTTTTCAGTTAAAGAATTTGTTGTCAGCAAGGTGCCACCCAGAGGTTGTGAATAAAAAGCTACTTGGGGATGTTGCATGTGGTCAGATGGCGGGTCTGTTTTCATCCCCAGCCCATTCTGAATCTGGTCGTATCGCCATTTGGGGTCGTCCCAAAGAAGGAGCCGAACAAATTCCGGCTCATTCAGCATTTGTCGTTTCCCAAGGGTTCGTCAGTGAATGATGGTATTGACCCGGAACTCTGTTCTGTGGTGTATACCTCGTTTGATGCAGCCATCAGATGGGTTCGGAGATGTGGTAGGGGAGCATTGCTAGCAAAAACGGACATCGAATCGGCATTCTGTTTGCTGCCAGTGCGCCCTGAGAGCATGGATCTATTGGGTTGTTTTTGGGACGGATCCTATTTTGTTGATCGTTGTTTGCCGATGGGGTGTTCCATTTCTTGCGCTTATTTTGAAGCATTCAGTTTTTTTTTAGAATGGGCAGTGTGTGACGTGGCACAGCTCTCGTCGGTGATTCACTATCTCAACGATTTTTTGTTCATTGGCCCTGCCAAGTCGGCAGTTGTCGGATGTTTTTGAGGACTATGCAATGGTTGTCTGGCCGGTTCGGGGTCCCCTTGGCTCAGGATAAGACAGAAGGCCCGTGTACTTGTCTCAATTTTCTGGGTATCACGATTGATACCGGGTTGATGGAGTGCAGGCTGCCAGAGGAAAAAATCTCAGCTTTACGAGCAGAGGTGAGTTCAGCTGTTCGTTTTAAAAAAAATACATTTGAGGGACCTTCAGTCTCTGTTGGGCAAGCTGAATTTTGCTTGTCGTATTATGTCCATGGGCCGGGTTTTTCCACGAAGGTTGGCGTCGGCGACATCCGGAGCACATTCCCCATGGCATTACATAAGGTTTACCCAGGACCTTAGGGAGGATTTGGCAGTCTGGGGAAGTTTTTTAGAGAAGTACAATGGCCGGTCGCTAATGATTGCGGAAGTCGTAGATGATTTTGATTGTGAGCTTTTCACCGGCGCAGCAGGTGGTACAGGCTTTGGAGCTTACTTCGGAGGTAGATGGTGGGAGAGTGGCCAAAGGCATGGCATGAAGCAGGGTTTACGCGGAATTTGACGTTGTTGGAGCTTTATCCAATTGTGGTGGCAGTGTCCGTCTGGGGAGAGCATTTTAGCAACAAAAAAAATCAGTTTTCACTGCGATAACATGTCAGTTGTCATGGCAATTAACAACTTGTCGGTGCATCTCCTCCGGTTGTCTGCTTGTTGCGGTACTTTGTGTTGCAGTGCCTTTGCCTTAATGCATGGGTTTTGGCGGTGCATGTACCGGGGGTTGAGAACTCCATTGCTGATTCCCTTTCTCTCTTGCAGTGGGATGGTTTTTGGAGCCTCGCGCCGGAAGCGGAGTCCGCCGGCAGCATATGGCCAGCGGAGCTCTTGGAGTTGGTGTTCGAGAGGCGAGCTAGTTGATCAGAGCGTCAGTGGCTCCTAGTACGTGGGCTGCATATGAAGCAGCTTGGAGAGAATGGACGAATTTGAGGCAGGAATTTGGGGCAGGGGAGTCTGCGGAGGAATATGTAGGTGCCTTACTTTGTTGGTTGTGTAGGATGGCTTCGGATCAGTGGTCTTTTTCAAGGGTTAATCGGTATATGGCGAGGGTCGCGTTTGGTTGTAAATTATGGGGGGGTTGTGGACATAACAAAGAATTTTCTGGTTTGGCAAGCGGTGAGGGGCTTGAGGAAGGGGCTTCATAGACTGGACAGTCGGAGGCCGGTGTCATTCCAGCTGCTGGAAGAGCGAGTGTGTGTTTCATATTTTGAAATGGTTCTGTTTCGATTGGCATTTTCATGGGCTTTCTTCAGAGCTATGAGGATAGGCAAATTGGTGTCCCCAGCGTCATCCCGGGAGGGGGGTGTTTTGGGAGAGGACACAGTCGATTTAGGGGACTCTGTGGAATTTTGGATCCGGCGGTCTAAGACTAATCAATTTGGCCGTGGGAGAAGGGTCACTTTATGGGCTTTGGCGGGGTCCTTGATGTGCCCAGTATCTTGTTTTAAACGGTATTTAGAATTAGGGGTTGACCGCCTGGGCCCGTTGTTGAAGCATCAGGATGGATCGTTTTTGTCCAGGTACCAGTTTGTGGCGGTTTTTCGGAAATGCCTGGAGAGGTTGGGGTTGCAGGTGGACAAGTTTTCAGCCCATTCGTTTCGCATTGGAGCAGCGACTAAGGCTGACAGGTAGGGGCCCCCGGTTGAGACAGTGAAGAGGATAGGCAGATGGGATTCGAGGCGGTTCAGGCTGTACGTCCGCCCCCATTTGTTGTAGAAGTCGGGGCGTGTTTTGATCTGGCGGGGTATTTTAAAAAACAAACAAACAAACCCCTGTGATGTTTTTTTCAAGTTAATGGTAGCTATTGGCGTGTGTCAGATTTTCGGCTGTTATATTCCCCCTCTCTTTTTTTGTTTTGTTTCCTTCTATAGGTGGTACGCCCCTGGTCTGGATTTTTGGCCATTCATTTGTTTATAGGGGGGGCACTGAGAGCTGATGTACGGCGCAATGGTCGGCAGTTGGGTTGGTCCAGAGGCGAGGTAATCGTTCGTTGGATCGGGGTGCGGGGCATGCGATGGCGGCAGGTGTTGGTGGATTTTCACCGGTTTGCCCGGTTAGATTGCCCCCCGGCTGTGCTGGTGTTGCACGTCGGGGGAAATGATTTAGGGGCCTGCCCCTGTCGGGAGTTGATACGGAATATCCGGTACGACCTGCTCCGCCTTTGGTTAATCTGCCCTACCCTGAGGGTGGTTTGGTTGGATATTGTTCCAGAAAGGTGTGGCGGGGTGGTAGGTCCCTGGAGAGGATCGACAAGACCAGGATAAAGGTCAACAGGGTGGTTGGGAATTTTGTGTCCAGGAATGGAGGAGTTGTAGTTCGACACAGGGACTTGGAGTCGGGGAGGGGAATTTTTGGCGATCAGATGGTGTGCACCTGACTGCCGTGGGTATTGATCTGTGGGCCTTGAGCATACAAGGAGTAGAGCGGGCACTGGTTTTGGTGGGGTAACTCGCATTATGAGGTGTCAGGTAATGCTCGTGGTGGCGGTGGCGAGGGGGGTTCTTGGAGTCGGTGGAAATGTCGGGGTGGTACATCGGATAGATGGGGAACCACCCCCTTTGTTTATGCTGGTATGGTAATTGCCTTGCGGACTTGGGGGGGCTCTCCAGGGGTGGGGTCTCCTGAGAGTCGGTTAGGGACACGGTTTTCCGGCAAAAGGTGGTGCCCTCGAGCTTGTGGTCGCGGCTGGGGGCAATATGCCGGATGGTTTGGTAACAATACTTGGTGTCCGCCAGGTTTTGGGGCTCTAAGAACCGCCCTTGCATTGGAAAATGGTTATTTTTATAAAGGGTTATTTTATTTGTTATAATATTTGTTAATAAACCGGGCTGATTTGGCCAATTTATCCAAATAATGGCGTTGCGTGTTTATTAACGGGTGAAAAAGGGGGGTTTTGTTTGGGATTCTGATGAGCCAATGAGGGAAGCCTCTGCAGTAGGGCAGTCATAACACTTAGCACAATTTTATGGGATTTTTGAAGAATGCTTGAAATATAAGCCCTACTTCATAAATAAGCTCTAGTTACAGTCAGGGCCAGCATTAAAAGGAGTCAAACTGCACAAATTCTCAAGACCCCACTCTCTTAAAGACCCCCTCAGTTGTATTCTGAGGTTGTATTCTGCCCCATAATGACCGCGGGCAGTAATATTACGTCCTAGCTGTCATAGTGTTACTGCCTGCGGTCTGCTGCCGGCAGCATGCCACGATTGGCGCACATCTCAGCTGATTTTCACAGCTGAGATGTGTGCCTGCTAGGCACGAGCAGAATTGTTATCTGCTCATGCCGTTTAACCCCTTAAATGGCGCTGTCAATATGTGACAGCGCCATTATAATCGCGATTGCGGTAAAGTTTTACTTACCGCCCGATACCAGAAGTCACATGACGTGACCACTTGACTTCCGGTGGTTATCATGGTAGCACAGGGTCATGTGATGACTCCTGTGCTAGACATGAACTACTTTCACTTTCACTCGGCCCGAGCCGAGTGAATCAGAAAGTGATCATATCTGCTGTTTACAGCTGTGTAGCTGTGATCAGCAGATAGTGCAGAGCGATCGGATTGCTGATCGCTATAGCCCCCTAGGGGGACTAGTAAAATAAAAATAAAAAAAGGAAAAAAAAGTTTTAAAAAATTAAAAAAAAAAAAACTAAAAGTTCAAATCACCTCCATTTCGCCCCATTGAAAATTAAAGGGTTAAAAAAATAAAAAATATACACACATTTGGTATCGCCGCGTTCAGAAACACCCGATCTATCAAAATATAAAATCAATTAACCTGATCAGTAAATGCCGTAGTGGCAAAAAAATTCCAAACGCCAAAATGACTTTTTTTGTCGCCACAACTTTTGCGCAAAATGCAATAACAGGCGATCAAAACGTAGCATCTGCGCAAAAATGTTACAGTTAAAAACGTCAGCTCGAGATGCAAAAAAATAAGCCATCACTGAGCCATAGATCCAGAAAAATGAGAACGCTACGGGTCACAGAATATGGCGCAAAAAGTGCGCCACATTTTTTGGACAAATTCCGATGTGTTTTTTTTTTGTTTTTTTTTTTTACCCCTTATATAAAAGTAAACTTATACATGTTTGGTCTCTACGAACTCGCACTGACCTGAGGCATCACACCCACACATCAGTTTTACCATATAGTGAACACAGTGAATAAAATATCTCAAAAAAAATAATGCTATCGCACTTTCTTTGTAATTTTTCTGCATTTGGAATTTTTTTGCTGTTTTCCAGTACACTATATGGTAAAACTTATGGTTTCACTTAAAAGTACAGCTCGTTCCGCAAAAAATGAGCCCTCACACGACCATATTGACTGAAAAATAAAAAAGTTACGTCTCTCAGAAGAAGAATGGCGAAAAAAAAAAAAACGGAAAGCGAAAAATCGTCCGGTCATGAAGGGGATAAGGACCTTTGATGGCTTCAAAGTCATGTGACATGATGTAACCAAAGGTCTCTTAATTGCAGGAGTCTAAAAGAACTGAACAGAAGACAGGCTGGCATGAAGGACTGGCATTAGGGGAAAGGGAGAGCAAACTGGGCAATTGCACAGGGCCCCCTTTCTCCCAGGGGCCCCAGTGTTTATATACTGATTATAGGACTGCTTAAGGATCATTTTGACATCACGTCATGTGACCAAACGTCTCAATTGGAGGAGTCTAAAGCTGAAGAGAAGACAGGCTGGTGTGTGTGTGTGTGTGTGTGTGTGTGTGTGTGTGTCTCTGTGTGTGTGTGTCTGTGTGTGTTCACGACTATTTTAACCAGCTTTGCCAAAATGAGCAGAGCTTGGCCAGAAGAAGAGTGTGATGCCACCGCTTCTCTAATTCATAACAAACTGCAATGATCCCTATGCCAGAAATCTCACTCCAGTTCCTGACGTCATTTTTCAGTGTACATCACCGGTCTTGATGAATTTGAACCCTAATGTTTATCTGCACAGGCTGCAAGACCCTGCTACCTGCTTTGGTTACAAAGCCTAAGGATAGACCATCAGTGTTACAGTCCCAGACAACCCAGTTGAATTTTCAGCATCTGTCTTTATTTTATTTTCGTCTTCAAAAAAACCTCTTTGAAATTGTCTATGTTGTGGATCAATGTTACAAGGAGATGTTTGCAGGTTTTGCGAGCTGTCATGGCAGCGTCAGGATCTGTTGAAATGATAGACTCTGGTACTTTGCATGTTAATTTCTCTGATGTCTGTGAGCAGCGCAGGGAGACGCAGGCGTCAAACCACAGGCTTGGGCAGGCTAGTAAGAGTTATTCTCTGCTGAGCTGCTTGTTAATGTCTGCGATCACATGCTGTAGAGGAGAAAGTATTGTTTGCTCCCGTTCTGTATATGCTGGCTGGACTATTTCATTAATGCCAGCTATAGTTTACCTATACTGATCTGGTGAGGTGTTGTGATCCAGACTTATGGGTGTTTTTTGTGCATTATTACTGTGAGCTGTGGTGGTGGTAACCCTTGTTGTCATTTTTGTTGCTGCCTTCTTGCTCTTGCTTTTCTCCTTAGACTCTCACTGTTTATTTTTGTGAGTTTGCAATGTGTCCCGTCTGTCTTAATCTGTGTTTCCATCATATTCCTGTCCCTTTCTTCCCTAGGGGATCACATATTAGATCTAGTCAGGAGACTAGTAATGCACTAGACTCCAGCATCTCCATCTTCAGGGGTAATCCAGAGGTTAAGAATAGCTTAGGGTCCCCTAGTGTGAGGGACAGTATAGGAGCCCCCTGTCCCTGCAGTCACATTTTGATAATCAATCAGATTATTTACTGTAGCACATTCCAGAGAACTGGTGCTAGGAATGGGAGATCCGAATTAACAAAGATGTAACTCATAAGGCCGCTTTACACACAACGATATCGCTAGTGATCTCGTTAGCGATGTGACAGGCCCAGATCATTGCTACGGTTTGCCGAGATCGCTCATAGGTCATTTTGTAGTGGTCACACGTACCCATCCAGGGTCGGACTGGGGTGCCAGTGGCCTACCAGGGAAATTGCCTCTAGGGGCCCACACTATGGCTACTATAAACGTTTTTATTAGTTGATCATTTCCGGCTTCTCTCAGTATAACATGCGCCTTTTAGCAAACTCTACAGTGCGCAGAAGAGCCCTGTCCTGGGCCTGCAGATAGCGCAGAAGAGCCCTGTCCTGTGCCTGCAGATAGCGCAGTAGAGCCCTGTCCTGTGCCTGCAGATAGCGCAGAAGAGGCCTGTCCTGTGCCTGCAGATAGCGCAGAAGAGGCCTGTCCTGTGCCTGCAGATAGCGCAGAAGAGCCCTGTCCTGTGCCTGCAGATAGCGCAGTAGAGCCCTGTCCTGTGCCTGCAGATAGCGCAGTAGAGCCCTGTCCTGTGCCTGCAGATAGCGCAGAAGAGCCCTGTCCTGGGCCTGCAGATAGCGCAGAAGAGCCCTGTCCTGGGCCTGCAGATAGCGCAGAAGAGCCCTGTCCTGGGCCCTGCAGATAGCGCAGAAGAGCCCTGTCCTGGGCCCTGCAGATAGCGCAGAAGAGCCCTGTCCTGGGCCCTGCAGATAGCGCAGAAGAGCCCTGTCCTGGGCCCTGCAGATAGCGCAGAAGAGCCCTGTCCTGGGCCCTGCAGATAGCGCAGAAGAGCCCTGTCCTGGGCCCTGCAGATAGCGCAGAAGAGCCCTGTCCTGGGCCCTGCAGATAGCGCAGAAGAGCCCTGTCCTGGGCCCTGCAGATAGCGCAGAAGAGCCCTGTCCTGGGCCCTGCAGATAGCGCAGAAGAGCCCTGTCCTGGGCCCTGCAGATAGCGCAGAAGAGCCCTGTCCTGGGCCCTGCAGATAGCGCAGAAGAGCCCTGTCCTGGGCCCTGCAGATAGCGCAGAAGAGCCCTGTCCTGGGCCCTGCAGATAGCGCAGAAGAGCCCTGTCCTGGGCCCTGCAGATAGCGCAGAAGA
The DNA here is from genome assembly GCF_048569485.1 of Anomaloglossus baeobatrachus. Classification (NCBI taxonomy): domain Eukaryota; kingdom Metazoa; phylum Chordata; class Amphibia; order Anura; family Aromobatidae; genus Anomaloglossus; species Anomaloglossus baeobatrachus. The sequence goes on along the minus strand of NW_027442154.1, from coordinate 13,360 downwards.
GCCCTGTCCTGGGCCCTGCAGATAGCGCAGAAGAGCCCTGTCCTGGGCCCTGCAGATAGCGCAGAAGAGCCCTGTCCTGGGCCTGCAGATAGAGCAGAAGAGCCCTGTCCTGGGCCCTGCAGATAACGCAGAAGAGACCTGTCCTGTGCCTGCAGATAGCGCAGAAGAGCCCTGTCCTGGGCCTGCAGATAGCGCAGAAGAGCCCTGTCCTGGGCCTGCAGATAGCGCAGAAGAGCCCTGTCCTGGGCCCTGCAGATAGCGCAGAAGAGCCCTGTCCTGGGCCTGCAGATAGCGCAGAAGAGCCCTGTCCTGGGCCTGCAGATAGCGCAGAAGAGCCCTGTCCTGGGCCTGCAGATAGCGCAGAAGAGACCTGTCCTGTGCCTGCAGATAGCGCAGAAGAGACCTGTCCTGGGCCTGCAGATAGCGCATAGAGCCCTGTCCTGTGCCTGCAGATAGCGCAGAAGAGCCCTGTCCTGTGCCTGCAGATAGCGCAGAAGAGCCCTGTCCTGTGCCTGCAGATAGCGCAGAAGAGCCCTGTCCTGGGCCTGCAGATAGCGCAGAAGAGCCCTGTCCTGGGCCTGCAGATAGCGCAGAAGAGCCCTGTCCTGGGCCTGCAGATAGCGCATAGAGCCCTGTCCTGTGCCTGCAGATAGCGCAGTAGAGCCCTGTCCTGTGCCTGCAGATAGCGCAGAAGAGCCCTGTCCTGTGCCTGCAGATAGCGCAGAAGAGACCTGTCCTGGGCCTGCAGATAGCGCAGAAGAGCCCTGTCCTGTGCCTGCAGATAGCGCAGAAGAGCCCTGTCCTGGGCCTGCAGATAGCGCAGAAGAGCCCTGTCCTGGGCCTGCAGATAGCGCAGAAGAGACCTGTCCTGGGCCTGCAGATAGCGCATAGAGCCCTGTCCTGTGCCTGCAGATAGCGCAGTAGAGCCCTGTCCTGTGCCTGCAGATAGCGCAGAAGAGCCCTGTCCTGGGCCTGCAGATAGCGCAGAAGAGCCCTGTCCTGGGCCTGCAGATAGCGCAGAAGAGCCCTGTCCTGTGCCCTCCAGATAGCGCAGAAGAGCCCTGTCCTGGGCCTGCAGATAGCGCAGAAGAGCCCTGTCCTGGGCCTGCAGATAGCGCAGAAGAGACCTGTCCTGTGCCTGCAGATAGCGCAGAAGAGCCCTGTCCTGTGCCCTCCAGATAGCGCAGAAGAGCCCTGTCCTGGGCCTGCAGATAGCGCAGAAGAGCCCTGTCCTGGGCCTGCAGATAGTGCAGAAGAGCCCTGTCCTGTGCCTGCAGATAGCGCAGAAGAGCCCTGTCCTGGGCCTGCAGATAGCGCAGAAGAGACCTGTCCTGTGCCTGCAGATAGAGCAGAAGAGCCCTGTCCTGGGCCTGCAGATAGCGCAGAAGAGCCCTGTCCTGGGCCTGCAGATAGCGCAGAAGAGCCCTGTCCTGTGCCTGCAGATAGCGCAGAAGAGACCTGTCCTGTGCCTGCAGATAGCGCAGAAGAGCCCTGTCCTGGGCCTGCAGATAGCGCAGAAGAGCCCTGTCCTGGGCCTGCAGATAGCGCAGAAGAGCCCTGTCCTGGGCCTGCAGATAGCGCAGAAGAGCCCTGCCCTGTGCCCTGCAGATAGCGCAGAAGAGCCCTGCCCTGTGCCCTGCAGATAGCGCAGAAGAGCCCTGTCCTGTGCCCTGCAGATAGCGCAGAAGAGCCCTGTCCTGTGCCCTGCAGATAGCGCAGAAGAGCCCTGTCCTGGGCCCTGCAGATAGCGCAGAAGAGCCCTGTCCTGTGCCCTGCAGATAGCGCAGAAGACCCCTGTCCTGTGCCTGCAGATAGCGCAGAAGAGCCCTGTCCTGTGCCCTGCAGATAGCGCAGAAGAGCCCTGTCCTGGGCCTGCAGATAGCGCAGAAGAGCCCTGTCCTGGGCCTGCAGATAGCGCAGAAGAGCCCTGTCCTGTGCCTGCAGATAGCGCAGAAGAGCCCTGTCCTGTGCCTGTAGATAGCGCAGGATTTCTTGTAGCATCTTATTTATTGTAGTTAATAATGGAATCTGTTATTTACAGTCAGTCGCAGTTTTTCTTACACACGGACATTCCTTGTCCAAGGAAAACCACCGAGTCCATCAGCCAAACAATAATCAAACACAAGCAAAATGTTATCCAGCATCTTCATATGGAAAAGTTTACTAACATTAATCCACCGATGCCGCCATCTATCCACCATATAGGGAAATCCTCTGTAGAGTCAGTATATGGGGCTGTGAGGCATTACCCTCCATACACTCTTCCATGTGGAGACTCTGGTGAATTCTCTTCTCTTTCCACCCTCACACATTACATCATTATCAGGTAATGATCGGCCCCCGGTGTCTGCACTGCATGGGACCAGTCATTCTGTGGGGACAGAGGCCTATAAAGCTGCACTATGGTTTTCACATTAGTGTTACATGTTGGATAAACACTTTACTAGTCCTGTGTATTCAGACAACACTGCTCTATAGGCAGATCATGTATTTTTTTTTTTTACATATACAGTATTTATAGTGAGGCCCCCCCTGTACTATCATCACATATAGCGGCCCCCTGAAGAGTAATTACATATAGATACCCTAAGATACTGACACTGGGGTACAGAACAATGGCACTGACACTGGGGGTACAGGATAATGACACTGACACTGGAGGTACAGGATAATGACACTGACACTGGGGGTACATGATAATGACACTGACACTGGGGGTACAGGATAATGACACTGACACTGGAGGTACAGGATAATGACACTGACACTGGGGGGTACAGGATAATGACACTGACACTGGGGGTACAGGATAATGACACTGACACTGGGGGGTACAGGATAATGACACTGACACTGGGGGTACAGGATAATGACACTGACTCTGGAGGTTCAGGATAATGACACTGACACTGGGGGTACAGGATAATGACACTGACACTGGAGGTACAGGATAATGACACTGACACTGGGGGTACAGGATAATGACACTGACACTGGAGGTACAGGATAATGACACTGACACTGGGGGGTACAGGATAATGACACTGACACTGGGGGTACAGGATAATGACACTGACACTGGGGGGTACAGGATAATGACACTGACACTGGGGGTACAGGATAATGACACTGACACTGGAGGTACAGGATAATGACACTGACACTGGGGGGTACAGGATAATGACACTGACACTAGGGGTACAGGATAATGACACTGACACTGGGGGGTACAGGATAATGACACTGACACTGGAGGTACATGATAATGACACTGACACTGGGGGTACAGGATAATGACACTGACACTGGAGGTACAGGATAATGACACTGACACTGGAGGTACAGGATAATGACACTGGAGGTACAGGATAATGACACTGGAGGTACAGGATAATGACACTGAGGGTACAGGATAATGACACTGACACTGGGGGTACAGGATAATGACACTGAGGGTACAGGATAATGACACTGACACTGGGGGTACAGGATAATGACACTGAGGGTACAGGATAATGACACTGGGGGTACAGGATAATGACACTGACACTGGAGGTACAGGATAATGACACTGGAGGTACAGGATAATGACACTGACACTGGAGGTACAGGATAATGACACTGACACTGGGGGTACAGGATAATGACACTGACACTGGGGATACAGGATAATGACACTGACACTGGGGGTACAGGATAATGACACTGGGGGTACAGGATAATGACACTGACACTAGGGGTACAGAATAATGACACTTACACTAGGGGTACAGAATAATGACACTGACACTGGGGGTACAGGATAATGACACTGGAGGTACAGGATAATGACACTGGAGGTACAGGATAATGACACTGACACTGGGGGTACAGGATAATGACACTGACACTGGGGGTACAGGATAATGACACTGACACTGGGGATACAGGATAATGACACTGACACTGGGGGTACAGGATAATGACACTGGGGGTACAGGATAATGACACTGACACTAGGGGTACAGAATAATGACACTTACACTAGGGGTACAGAATAATGACACTGACACTGGGGGTACAGGATAATGACACTGACACTGGGGGTACAGGATAATGACACTGGGGGTAGAGGATAATAACACTGACACTGGGGTACAGGATACTGACACTGACAATGGGGGTACAGGATAATGACACTGACACTGGGGATACTGGATACTGACACAGACACTGGTGGTACAGGATAATGACACTGATACTGGGGGTACAGGATAATGACACTGACACTGGGGGTACAGGATAATGACACTGACACTGAAGGTACAGGATAATGACACTGTCACTGGGGGTACTGGATACTGACACTGTCACTGGGGTACAGGATAATGACACTGACACTGGGGGTACAGGATAATGACACTGACACTGGGGATACTGGATACTGACACAGACACTGGTGGTACAGGATAATGACACTGATACTGGGGGTACAGGATAATGACACTGACACTGGGGGTACAGGATAATGACACTGACACTGAAGGTACAGGATAATGACACTGTCACTGGGGGTACTGGATACTGACACTGTCACTTGGGGTACAGGATAATGACACTGACACTGGGGGTACAGGATAATGACACTGGGGGTACAGGATAATGACACTGACACTGGGGGTACAGGATAATGACACTGACACTGGGGGTACAGGATAATGACACTGACACTGGGGGTGCAGGATAATGACACTGACACTGGGGGTACAGGATAATGACACTGACACTGGGGGGTACATGATAATGACACTGACACTGGAGGTACAGAATAATGACACTGACACTGGGGTACAGGATAATGACACTGACACTGGGGGTACAGGATAATGACACTGACACTGGGATTACAGGATAATGACATTGACACTGGGGGTACAGGATAATGACACTGACACTGGGCGTACAGGATAATGACACTGACACTAGAGGTACAGGATAATGACACTGGGGGTACAGGATTTTTGTGAGTTTGCAATGTGTCCCGTCTGTCTTAATCTGTATTTTCATCATATTCCTGTCCCTTTCTTCCCTAGGGGATCACAGATTAGATCTAGTCCGGAGACTAGTAATGCACTAGACTCCGGCATCTCCATCTTCAGGGGTAATCCAGAGGTTAAGAATAGCTTAGGGTCCCCTAGTGTGAGGGACAGTATAGGAGCCCCCTGTCCCTGCAGTCACATTGTGATAATCAATCAGATTATTTACTGTAGCACATTCCAGATAACTGGTGCTAGGAATGGGAGAGCCGAACTAACAAAGATGTAACTCTTAAGGCCGCTTTACACACAACGATATCGCTAGTGATCTCGTTAGCGATGTGACAGGCCCAGATCATTGCTACGGTTTGCCGAGATCGCTCATAGGTCATTTTGTAGCGGTCACACGTACCCATCCAGGGTCGGACTGGGGTGCCAGGGGCCTACCAGGGAAATTGCCTCTAAGGGCCCACACTATGGCTACTATAAACGTTTTTATTAGTTGATCATTTCCGGCTTCTCTCAGTATAACATGCGCCTTTTAGCAAACTCTACAGTGCGCAGAAGAGCCCTGTCCTGGGCCTGCAGATAGCGCAGAAGAGCCCTGTCCTGTGCCTGCAGATAGCGCAGAAGAGCCCTGTCCTGTGCCTGCAGATAGCGCAGAAGAGCCCTGTCCTGTGCCCTGCAGATAGCGCAGAAGAGCCCTGTCCTGTGCCCTGCAGATAGCGCAGAAGAGCCCTGTCCTGTGCCCTGCAGATAGCGCAGAAGAGCCCTGTCCTGTGCCTGCAGATAGCGCAGTAGAGCCCTGTCCTGTGCCTGCAGATAGCGCAGAAGAGGCCTGTCCTGTGCCTGCAGATAGCGCAGACACTGGGAGTACAGGATAATGACACTGACACTGGGGGTACAGGATAATGACACTGGGGGTACAGGATAATGACACTGGGGGTACAGGATAATGACACTGGGGGTACAGGATGACACTGGGGGTACAGGATAATGACACTGACACTAGGGGTACAGAATAATGACACTGACACTGGGGGTACAGGATAATGACACTGACACTGGGGGTACAGGATAATGACACTGACACTGGGGGTACAGGATAATGACACTGACACTGGGATTACAGGATAATGACATTGACACTGGGGGTACAGGATAATGACACTGACACTGGGCGTACAGGATAATGACACTGACCCTAGAGGTACAGGATAATGACACTGGGGGTACAGGATATTGACACTGACACTGGGGGTACAGGATAATAACACTGACACTGGGGTTACAGGATAATGACACTGGGGATACAGGATAATGACACTGGGATTACAGGATAATGACACTGACACTGGGGGTACAGGATAATGACACTGACACTGGGGGGTACAGGATAATGACACTGACACTGGGGGTACAGGATAATGACACTGGGGGTACAGGATGATGACAATGACACTGGGGGTACAGGATTATGATGCTTGATACTCGGTACAGGATAAGACACTTGGGATACAGGATAATTACTCTTCTTTTACTCAGCACCCAGCTTTTCTATGTTCTGATCGCCATCTTGTCTTCAGCACCCAGCTTTCCCATGATCACAGAGAATAGGAAAGCTGGGAACTGGAGAGCTGAGGACAAGATGGATATCAGAACATTAGAAAGGCTGGGTGATGAGAAAAAGAGCCTCTCTCTCACAGCTCAGCACCCAGCTCTCCCAATCCCATCCCATGCTCTGACTGCTGCTATCCCTCTTTCCCTAATCCCTACTGATATATGGTTACTCTGTGGACTTCACGCATGTCACACAGCAGGGACTGGTGCACACACCTTGCATCCCCAAATCACACATCCAGCACCCCCCAAATCACACACATCCAGCACCCCCAAATCACACACATCCAGCAACCCCCAAATCACACACACTCAGCACCCTCATGCCTGCATATCTCACACAGCCAGGCTGTACTCCAAATTACCCCTCTCTCAAACACGGGGAAACCCCATTTCCCACACACCCTGTATCACTTAACAACGCTTTGTCACAGTGTGGACCCCCCCATATGCCACTTACCCATCGTCATTACCACATCTTTCTTGGTGTGCTCTGCTGCTTGGCATCTCCGGCCCGGCTCCTCCCACACCATCACATGGGCATGAGTTATCGCAGGTCCTAACACTAGATGCAGTTTCTTCCTCTCGGCAGCAGCTCTTGCTCTGCCCCTGCTGCGCTGCAGCTAAGCTCCGGTGTTCCCCTCCAGGTCAGGAGCGCCCCCTCTGCCCCCCCGTGTAGCTACTGGAGCTGTCATAATCTGACGGCAGCCTGCAGTGCACAGTGTCATCACCTGCGGCGGCGGCCCGACACGGTCTACGGTCATTGTAATACACCCGGCGGGGGGCCCTGCAGGCTGCCGGGGACAGCTTAATGTGGGGTCAAGGTCGGGGCCTACCGGGGGTTTCCCCGCTACCCTGCCACGCCAGACCGACGCTGTACCCATCTCACAAACGACGCTACATAGTTCAACGAGATATTGTTTGACCAAGGCGGTCATGTGGATGTTGTTCGTCGTTGGCAGGGTGTCAAACGTAGCAATATGTCTGCTGCGTTCCAAGACTATGAACAATATTTTTAAAACTGAACGTCGTGTCAACGATCAACGATTTTTCGCATGTAGGTGTCACACGCAACAACGTCGTTAACGACGACGGAAGTGTGTCACGAAAAACTGTGACACCAACGACATATAGTCAGCGTGTAAAGGGGCCTTTATATCTCGATATGTGACAACAGATTCAGAATAATTTTTTCCCTACTTTAATTTCTGATGTTATGGTGTAAAAAAATAAATGTACTTTCAAGATAATATCATTAAAAATTAATAACTTTGTGTTTATTTTTTAGCAGATGACTGTATTGGAGTTCAGATGAATCTCTAATATCTTCAGAATTTATATACAGATGATGAAAAGCATCCCACATGATACATATGAAGAGCATGCTGTTGTCCCAGATATAAATCCAGTCGTTCCTCGGAAAGGCTCTATCATCTGAGTTTTCAACACAGCGCCAAAATTTCCCATTTATCAGAGAATTGTAAGCAGAATAAAAGTTACAGAAGGAATGTGGAATATGAAACGGTTCCTACAAGGGAGAAGCCATTTTCATGTTTAAAATGTTTTACCAGGAAATCACATCTTGTTGATCATCAAAAATATCACACTGGGAAGAAGCCATTTTCATGTCAAGAATGTGGGAAATGTTTTATTCAGAAATCACACCTTGTTAGACATCAGAAAATTCACACAGGGGAGAAGCCATTTTCATGTTCAGAATGTGGAAAATGTTTTACTCAGAAATCACACCTTGTTAAACATCAGAAACTTCACACAGGGAAGAAAACCATTTTCATGTTCAGAGTGTGGGAAATGTTTTATTCGGAAATTCAGATCTTGTTAGGCATAAAAGATCTCACACAGGGGAGAAGCCATTTTTATGTTTAGAATGTGGGAAATGTTTTAATCAGATGTCACATCTTGTTAGACATCATACAGTTCACACAGGGGATAAGCCATTTTCATGTTCAGAATGTGGGAAATGTTTTATTGAGAAATCCGTTCTTGTTGTGCATCAAAAGATCTCACACAGGGGAGAAGCCATTTTCATGTTCAGAATGTGGGAAATGTTTTATTGCGAAATCAGATCTTGTTTTGCATCAGAGATCTCACACAGGGGAGAAGCCATTTTCATGTTCAGAATGTGGGAAATGTTTTATTCAGAAATCAACATCTTGTTGTGCATCAAAGATCACACACAGAGAGAAGCCTTTTTCATGTTCAGAATGTGGAAAATATTTTATCCAGAAATCAGATCTTGTTAGGCATCAAAGATCTCACACCGGGGAGAAGCCATTTTCATGTTCAGAATGTGGGAAATGTTTTATTCAGATATCACATCTTGTTAGACATCAGAAAATTCACACAGGGGAGAAGCGATTTTCATGTTCAGAATGTGGGAAATGTTTTAGTCAGAAATCAGAATTTGTTGTGCATCAAAGATCTCACACAGGGAGAAGCCATTTTCATGTTCAGAATGTGGGCAATGTTTTTGTTCGGAAACCACATCTTGTTAGGCATCAAAGATCTCACACAGGGGAGAAGCCATTTTCATGTTCAGAATGTGGGAAATGTTTTACTAGTAAATCAGGTCTTGTTTAAACATTGTGAAGAAGCCGCACAGGGAAGGGACCTTTTTCATGTTGTGAATAATTGAAATGTTTAACTGGTAAATCAAGTCTTAGGCCGACCATCAGAAAACCAACAGAGCGGACCAGCCATTCTTGCTTTCAGAATTTGCCAATGGTTTTAAGACTAATCAGATCCTGTTGTCCGATCAGTCACACAGGAGAAGCCATCATGATGTCACTATAATTCCAAAGGGTTTTATAAAAAAAAAATTGGCTACAATTGCTCAAGTAAGAATTTGTGAGGAAAAGAACCATTTTATTTCTTTTTAAACTTATTGTATTTTTTGGGACCATAAGACACACCTAGGTTTTGAAGGAGGAATATAGGGAAAAAGATCGACAAAAAAAATGTGGTCATGGCGGGGATCTGCTGCTGACACGGTTACTGGGATAAAATCCCCCAATTCTGTACTGATGTCACCCATGCTGGGCCCCTTCCAGGTACTGTTGATGTGTCTCCCATCCTTGTGTATACTGTATATCCATCCTGGTATAAATGTTTCCCATCTTTATCTCATCCTGGTATATATGATTCCCATCCTGTTATATATGGTTCTTGGCCTAGTATATATGTCCCCATTCTGGTATATATAGTCCTCATCTTGGGCCCATTCTGGTATATATTTCCCCATCACACTGCACACATAAGAAAAGAAATGATTATACTCCCCATCCCTCTTCTCTCCCGGTGCACAGTGTTCTCTTCTGATGCTGGCAAGTGACTTCACCATGTAAGCGGAGAAGCGCATGACATTACTGCCATGTACCCCCAGTTACACGCAGACGTAAGTGTTAGAGAATAGTCAGCCATAATGTGCTGAGCAGCCACTGTTGTATCTAGCAGCCATCTTGGAAGACTTGAGCAAACTAACTTTGCAGCTAATGAGATGCACTGGCTAGAGTTCTCCCCCCAGAGAGGAGATAGAGATGACATCAGTGTAATTAGCAAGTATAAGGAAATGTCCAAAAAAAAGTTAAATCGAATAGAAGAATACAATTGCATCGGTTGATAGATGATGATGTGTAGTCATGAATAGCAGGTATATTGAATTGATCAAGAAATTAAGGGGTACTTTGCACGTTGCGACATCGCACCTGCGATATCGCTAGGGGTCAAATCGAAAGTGACGCACATCCGGCGCCTGGTAACGACGTTGCATGCGTGTAAAGCCTAGATGCGCAGATAAACTATCTGCTCAAAAGCGTCATAAATCTGTGATCTGTGTAGCGTCGGACAGTTTCCATAATGTCGCGCACCGATAGGAGATACGATGTTGTTCCTCGTTCCTGCGGCAGCACACATCGCTGTGTGTGAAGCCGCAGGAGCGAGGAACATCTTACCTTGCCTCCACCGGCTCTGCGGAAGGAAGGAAGTGGGCGGGATGTTTACGTCTCGCTCATCTCCGACCTCCGCTTCTATTAGCTGCCTGCCGTGTGACACCGCACGACCCGCCCCCTTAGGAGGAGGCGGGTCGCCGGCCAGAGCGACGTCGCAGGGCAGGTAAGTGCGTGTGAAGCTGCTGTAGCGATAATTTTTGCTACGGCAGCTATAACAAGATATCGCATGATCGACGGGGGCGGGTACTATCGCGCTCAGCATCGCTAGCATCGGCTAGCGATGTTGCAGCGTGCAAAGTATCCCCTAAGTTGTCAATAGAGTTGTCAGTGTGTGAAGAGTTATGTGAAGTAGAGGCGATCAGAGATGTCAGCAATGACGACATGGCTGAACTAGTGAAAAGTATCATGGAGGCCCATAGGAATCCAATACGTTTTTACCGCAATGCTCGTAAATAATGTCATGATGTATCATTATATTCTTTGTTCTCCAACGTATATGCCTTTCTCTGCAGTATGAGCTTTCCTTTAACATGTATAGAGCCCCACACGCCTTTCGGAGGGACACTTCTTCATCTGTTGCTAATTCTGCTGTTCTGCAAGACACCTGCGTGTGTCATCCTGTCCGCATAACCTGTCTTATCTGCTCTGTTGCTATCTCGGAATAACTTCAGTCTTTGCTTGGAACGGATTGTCTACAACGTCTTCTTAGCTCTCAAGGTCTACGGACATTTTCTTTCAGTAAACTGCCAGAATATTCACTGCTCCCCACAGCCGGGATTATGGTTTGGGAGCAGTGAATATTCAATTGTCTAATAGTAGACACACGTGATCGCCCAGCCACAGCAGTAAAGCGGAAGAGGCTTAGTAATCATGTGTACCCGATATTAAAGAGAATTTAATATTCGCATGCTCCCATGCTAATAATACCGCCTACTTCTTGGTGTGGCGCTGGCTTCATTGCTAGAGGTGGGCGGGATTATGGCGTGTGGAGGCAGTGAAGATATTCATTTTCTCTCTATTAGCTGGCACACTGTTAGCCTTTTGGAAAGCCTTTAGGAACATTTGTGAAAGGTTTTGATACTGAGATTATATTTAGATAATTCACTAATCTCAGGTTGCCCACTGCTTTATTTACGTAAAAGCGCAGTCCCAAATTGGAGATAGGAAACTCTGAAGTATATCACATTGTATATAATTGCATTTCAAAGCTTGTTTTGTTAATAATGCTTGTATAATGTATATTCTTCATGCCTGTCTTTCTCTATTGTCTAGATGTGATGATTTTGCCTCAGAACCTCTGGAGTTGGCGCAGACCTGTAGACATTGTCACACCAAAATAGTGAGGGGAGAATTGAATCACACTGCATCCTGGATATGTGGAAGTTGTTAAGACGCTCTGGTCCAAATCATCAAAGCTTTTATGCCAAAAAAAAAACACAAAAATTTGGAAAGTTGTGCCAAGATTTGGCATTTTTCACTCTAAAATTTGCAGAGCTTAGGTGGGACGGGGGCGTGACAACACAGCTCCTTTAATTCATGACGAGCTGTGGTGTTCCCTATGCCAGAAATCTCACTTCAGTGTCTGACTGGGAGTAATATTTCTAGCATGGCACAAGGAGGCACATGCCACTCGTCGAACGCTCCAAGATTCATGAGGAGGCATTTACCTCTTCATGAATCAGGAGCGGCCCCCGCATAAATTGGGCTTTTTATGTTATAAAAACTGATTCCTTTACAAAGGATAATTGTTGTAATAAAAAAAACTAAAGGATTTTATCTGTCTGATATCCAAGAGATTTTTTTTTTTGTGTGGGCTACCCACAAATAGAGATGAGTGGACCCATTGAAGTTCGGGTTCAGCTTTTTCAGTCGGACGTTAGATAAAGTTCAGTTCGGGAACCGGACTGGTCCTGAACCCTGTTGGAAGTCACTGATTGGGCAGTTTGGGTTTCCGCCCACATGCATCCAGCATAAACAGAGTATTTATTACCAGGGGAAGGAGGGCGGAGTTTTTTCCTTGTACACAATACATCCTATAACGATGTTTTTACCTCCCCGTGAAAGCCATTCACACACTGCAAGCGGCTCGCACTGGGCCGAGCACTGAGTGTACCCGAGCACAACCGATGCTAGATCGAGTGGTTAGGATACATAAATCACTCAAACTCCGAACTCTAACATGGATTTTTTTTTATAAAGTCTGTATTTGGTACAAACACTGAACTTTACTATTTAGGTTCACTCATCTCTGCCCACAAACCTTTATTACAGTTTAGATTATGGGTGTAGAAGAGACCAGAACTAACAGGGGACTATCTCTCGGTGGAGAGCAAGTAACATTTATGATACCTATGCTGGGGTTTTGTGAATTTAATAGGATTCGGTCACTAAGTGTTTACCTCTTAATTAAAAATCAGAATAATATAAAGACCGTGTCACATTAGGTACGGGGAAAGGGAAACCCTGTGTGTAACAAAGAGGGAGATGGTGACCTCTGACCAAGCCTACCCGCTGGGCCCTAAGTTCCCTCACCGTCTTAGATAGGTTCACATATATGCGCTGAGTCGGATACCTGACCCAAGACTGACCATGATCTGGGCCCTAGGTAGGGAGCGATGGGATGAGCTCTTCGTCAACCCCACTAGGCACTAAAGGACACACTAGGATAACAAACAAGGGGAAACAATATACAAGTTATCTCTAGACGACTCAGTAAGAAGTTCGGTAAAGAGCAACAATGATCCTACTGGTGTGTGT